>NW_027525042.1:0-66541 GCF_052094955.1 Ictidomys tridecemlineatus
CTGCACCTCAGTCTCCAAACTCTTTTATCTGTAAGATCATTCTGAAACCCCCTCTCTAACGTCTCCTCTCTATAACAGTTCTTCTGCAACCCAGTCTTTAACCTCTGCTCTCTGCAGCAGTCCTTCTGCACCTCAGTCTTTAACCTCTGCTTTCTGCTACAGTCCTTCTTCAAACAAATCTCCAACCTCTGCTCTCCGCAACATTCCGTCTGCACCCAAGTCTTTAACCTGTGCTGTCTGTAAAAGTCCTTCTGAACCCTAGTCTCCAAACTCTGCTCTCTGTAACGATCCTTCTGCACCCCAGTCTCGAACCTCTGCTCTCTGCAACGATCCTTCTGCACCTCAGTCTCCAACCTCTGCTCTCTACAACGATCCTTCTGCACCCAAGTCTCAAACCTCTGCTACCTGCAACAGTCCTTGTGAACCCAAGTCTCCAACATCTGCTTCCTGCAACAGTTGTTCTGTACCTCAGTCTGAAAACTCTACTCCCTGCAATAATCCATCTGCACCCCAGTCTCCAACTACTGCTCTCTGTAACAGTCCTTCTGTACCTCAGTCTCCAATCACTGCTCTATGCAACAGTCCTTCTGCACCCAAGTCTCAAACATCTGCTTTCTGCCAATGTCCTTCTACACCCTAGTCTCCATACTCTGCTAACCTTAAGGATCCTTCTGCACCCCAGGCTCCAACATCTGTTCCGTACATCAGTCCTTCTGCAACTCAGTCTGCAACTTCTGGTCTCTACAACAGTCCTTCTTCACCCCACTCTCCATCTTCTGCTCTCTGCAGCAGTCCTTTTGCACCCCAGTCTCCAACATCTGCTCTCTTCAACAGTCATTCTCCACCCCAGTCTCCAATCTCTGCTCTCTGTGACAGTTCTTCTGTACTGCATTCTCCAACCTCTGCTCTCTCTGAGGGCACTTCTGCACCTGAGTCTCGAACCTCTGCTTTCTGTATCAGTCCTTCTGCACCCCAATCTCCAACCTCTGCTCTGTGTAACTGTTCTTCTGCACCTTAGTCTTCAAGTCTGCTCTCTGCTACAGTCCTTCTGAACCCCAATCTACAACGTCTACTCTCTGCAACAGTTTTTCTGCACCTCAGTCTCCAACCTCTGCTCTCTGCAACTGTCCTTCTGCACCTCAGTCTCTAACCTAAACTCTCTGTAACAATGCTTCTGCACTTCAGTCTCCAACCTCTGCTCTTTGTAAGATTTTTCTGCAAATAAGTCTCCAAACTCCTCTCTCTGTAACAGTCCTTCATTACCCCAGTCTCCAAACTCTGCTGTCTGTAACAGACCTTCTGAACCCAAGTCTCCAAATACTGCTCTCTACAACATTCCTTCTGCACACCAGTCTCCAACTTGTGCTTCTGCAATGATCCTTCTGCACCCCAGTCTCATACCTGTGCTCTCTGCAAAGATCTTTCTGCACACCTGTCTCCAAACTCTGCTCTCTGCAACAGTCCTTGTGAACCCCAGTCTCCAACATCTTCTCTCTGCAAAAGTTCTTCAGTACCTCAGTCTGAAAACTCTGCTCTCTGCAATAATCCATCTGCAGCCCAGTCTCTAAACTCTGCTCTCTGTAACAGTCCTTCTGTACCTCAGTCTCCAATCTCTGCTCTATGTAACAGCCCATCTGCACACAAATCTCCAACATCTGCTCTCTGAAACAGTCCTTCTACACCCAGACATTAACCTCTGCTCTCTTTAACAGTTCATCTACACCCCAGTCTCTATAATCTGCTCGCCCCAACGATCCTTCTGCACACCAGTCTCCAACGTCTGCTCTCTGCAACAGTCCTTCTGTAAACCAGTCTCCAACCTCATCTCTCTGTAAGACCCTTCTGAAACCCAGTCTGCAAACTCTGCTGTCTGTAACAATCATTCTGCACCCCAGTCTCCAACGTCGTCTCTCTGTAACAGGCCTTGTGCACACAAGTCTCCAAACTCTGCTCTCTGTAAGAGGACTTCTGCACCCCAGTCTCCAACCTCTACTCTCTGCAAGGATCCTTCTGGACCCCAGTCTCCAAATGTTGCTCGTTGTAACAGTACTTCTGCAACCCAGTCTCCAAACTCTGCTCTCTGTAACAATAATCTACACCTAAGTCTCCAACCTCTGCTCTCTGCAACAGTGTTTCTGCACCCAGTCTCCAACCTTTGGTCTCTGCAACACTCCTTCTGCACCTCAGTCTTAAAACACTGTTCTCTGCTACGATCCTTTTGCACCTCAGTCTCCAACCACTACTCTCATTAACAGTCCTTCTGCACCTGGATCCCCAACATCTGGTCTCTGTTAGATCCTTTTTTAAACCCAGTCTCCAAACTCTGTGATCTTTAACAGTCTTTCTGGAACCCTTCTCCACACTCTGCTCTCCTTTACAGGCCTTCTGCACGCCAGTCTCCAACCTCTGCTCTCTGTAACAGTCTTTTTGAACCTCAGTCTCCAACCTATGCTCTCTGCAACGATCCTTCTGCACCCTAGTCTCCAACGTCTCCTCTCAACAGTCCTTCTGCACCTCATTCTCAAAATTCTGCTCTCTGCAACAGTCCTTTTTCACCGAAGTCTTCAACCTCTACTCTCTGCAACAGTCCTTCTACACCCCAGTCTTAAACCTCTTCTCTGTGTAACAGTCCTTCTGCACCCCAGTCTCCAACCTCTGCTCTCTGTAACAATCCTTCTGCACCCCAGTCTTTAACCTCTGCTCTCTGTAACAGTCCTTCTGCACTATATACTCCAACCTCTGCTCTCTGTTACAGTATTTTTATACCACAGTCTCCAACCTCTGTTCTCAAACGGTCCCTCTGTACCCCAATTTCCAAAATCTGCTTTCTGTAACATTCCTTCTGAACCTCAGTCACCAAACTCTGCTCTCTGTAACATTCCTGCTGCACTTCAGTCTCCAAACTCTGCTCTCTGTTACAGTCCTTCTGCATCTCAGTGTCCAACCTCTGCTCTCTGCAACAGTCCTTCTACACCCCAGTCTCCAACCTCTGATTTCTGCAACATTCCTTCTGCACCCCAGTCTCCAACCTGTGCTCTCTGTAACAGTCCTTCTGCACCGCAGTCTCCAACCTCTTATCTCTTTAGCGATCCTTCTTCAGCCCAGTCTCCACCTCTGCTCTCTTCACGGATTCTTCTGCAACTCAGTCTCCAATCTCTGCTCTCTTCAACGATCTTTCTGCACCCCAGTCTCCAACCTCTGCTCTCTTTAACTTTTTTTCTGCACCTCAGAATCCAAATTCTGCTCTCTGCAACCGTCCTTCTTCACCCCTGTCTCCAACCTCTTCTCTCTGCAACCATGCTTCTGCACCCCAGTCTCCAACATCTCCTCTCTTTAACACTTTTTCTGCACTGCAGTCTCCAACTCTGTTCTCTGTAAGGTCGTTCTGCACCCCAGTTTCCAAACTCTGCTCTCTGTAACATCCTTCTCCAACCCAGTCTACAACCTCAGCTTTCTTCATCGGTCCTGCTGCAACCCAGTCTCCAAAATCTGTTCTCTGAATCAGTCCTTCTACTCCCCAGTCTCCAACCTCTGCTCTCTGAAACAGTCCTTCTGTACTGCAGTCTCTAACCTCTTCTCTCTGTAACGGTCCTTCTGCACCCCAGTCTCAAACCTCTGCTTTCCGTATAAGTTTTTCTGAACCACGGTTTTCAACCTCTATTCTCTGTAACAGTCCTTCTGCACCTCTGTCTTCAACCTGTGAACTCTGCAACCTTACTTTTCTGCACCCCATTCACTAACATCTGCTCTATATAACAGTTCTTCTGCACCCCATTCTCTAACCTCTGCTCTCTGCAACAGTCCTTCTGTACCACAGTCTCCAACCTCTGCTCTCTGTAACGGTCCTTCTGCACCCCAGTCTCAACATCTGCTTTTTGTATCAGTAATTCTGCACCCCAGTCTCCAAACTTTGCTCTCTGCAACAGTTCTTCTGAAACCCAGTCTCCAAAATCTGCACTCTGAAACCGTTCTTCTATAAACCATTCTCCAACCTCTGCTCTCTGTAACAGTCCTCCTTTATTGCAGTCTCCAAACTCTGCTTTCTGCAACGGTGCTTCTGCACCCCAGTCTCCAACCTCTGCTTTCTGTATCAGTTCTTCTGAACACCAGTCTCTAACCTCTGCTTTCTGTAACAGTCCTTCTGAAACTCAGTCTCCAAATTCGGCTCTCTGCAACAGTCCTTCTGCACCCAAGTCTCCAACACCTGCTCCCTGCAACTGTCCTTCTTTATCCCATTCTCCAAACTCTGCTATCTGCAACAGTCCTTCTGCACTCCAGTCTCCAACCTCGGCTCTCTGTAACAATCCTTCTGCACCTCTGTCTCCACCTCTGCTCTCTGCAATGGTCCTTCTGAACCTCAGTCTCCAACATCTGCTCTCTGTAAGGGTACTTATACACCCGAGTCTCCAACCTATGCTTTATGTATCAGTCCTTCTGCAGCCCAATCTTCAACCTGTGCTCTGTGTAACTGTCCTTCTGCACCTTAGTCTCCAACCCCTGCTCTCTGCTACAGTCTTTCTAGACCCCAGTCTCAAATCTCTGCTCTCTGTAACAATCTTTCTGCACCCAAGTCTCTAATCTCTGCTCTCTGCAACAGTCCTTCTGCACCCCAGTTTTCAACCTCTGCTCTGTGTAACAGTCCTTCTGCACCCCAGTCTCCAACCTCTGCTCTCTGTACAGTCTTTCTGCACCATATTCTGCAACCTCTGCTCTCTGTAGCAGTCTTTGTATACCTCAGTCTACAACCTCTGCTCTCTGTAACGGTCCCGCTGCACCCTAATTTCCAACCTCTGCTTTCTGTAACAGTCCTTCTGCACCTCAGTCACCAAAATGTGCTCTCTGTAACCATCCTTCCGCACCTTCAACCTCTGCTCCAACCTCTGCTCTCTGTAACAGTCCTTTCGCACCTCAGACTGAAACCTCTGCTCTCTGCACAATCCTTCTGAACCCAATCTCAAACCACTGCTCCCTGTAACAGTCGTCCTGCACCTCAGTCACCAACCTCTGCTCTCTTTAAGATCCTTATGCAACCCAGCCTCAAAACTCTGCTCTCTATAACAGTCCTTCTTCATCCCAGGCAAAAAACTCTGCTCTCTATAACAGTCCTTCGGAAACCCAGTCTCCAAATTCTGCTCCCTGTAGCAGGCATTCTGCACCCCACTCTCCAAACTCTGCTCTCTGAAACACTCCTTCTGTACGCCAGTCTCCAACCTCTGCTCTCTTTAACGGCCCTTCTGCACCCCAAGCTCCCACCTCAGCTTTCTGTATCATAATTCTTCATCCCAATCTCCAATGTGTTCTCTGTGTAACAGTAATTCTTCATCTCAGTCTCCAAACTCTGCTCTCTGCAACAGTCCTTCTGAACCCCAGTCTCCAACCTCTGCTTTCTGCAACATTCCTTCTCCAACCCAGTCTCCAAACTCTGCTCTCTGCAACAGTCCTTCTACACCCTATTCTCCAACCTCGGCTTTCTGTATCAGTCTTTCTGCACCACAGTTTCCATATTTTGCTCTCTGTAACAGTCCTTCTGCACCTCAGGCTCGAACCTCTGCTCTCTGTACGATCCTTCTGTAAACCTGTCTCCAAACTCTGCTCTCTGCATCAGTCCTTCCGCACCCCAATCTCCAACCTCTGCTTTTTGCAACATTCCTTCTGCACCCCAGTCTTTAACCTGTTCTCTCTGTAACAGTCCTTCTGCACTGCAGTCTCCCACCTCTGCTCTCTGTAACGATCCTTCTGCAGTCCATTCTCCACCTCTGCTCTCTCAACGATTCTTCTGCAACTCCGTCTCCAACTTTTGCTGTCTTCAACGATCTTCTGCACCTCACTCTTCAAACTCTGCTCTCTATAACAGTTTTTTTTTGCACCTCAGTCTCCAACCTCTGCTCTCTGCAACAGTCCTTCTGCACCCCAGTCTCCAACGTCTGCTCTCTGTAAGTTCCTTCTGCACCCCAGTTTCCAAACTCTGGTCTCTGTAAAATTCCTTCTCCAACCAAGTCACCAAACTCTGAATTCTTCAACAGTCCTGCTGAAACACCGTCTCCAACCTTTGTTCTCTGAAAAAGTCTTTATGATCCCCAGTTTCCAATCTCTGCTCTCTGTAACAGTCCTTCGTCACCGCAGTCTCCACGTTTTGCACTCTGTAATGGTCCTACTCCACCCTAGTCTCCAACCTCTGCGTTCTGTATCAGTTCTTCTGCAACACAGTCTCCAAACTCTGTTCTCTGTTACAGTCCTTCTGCACCTCAGTCTCCAAACTCTGCTTTCTGTAAGATCCTTCTGCAACCAAGTCTCCAAACTCTGCTCTCCGTAACAGTCCTTCTGCACACTAGTCTCCAACCTCTGCTCTCTGTGACAGTCCTTCTTCACCCCAGTCTCCAACCTCTGTTCTCTGTAACAGTCATTCTGAACCCCAGTCTCCAACATCTGCTCTCTGCAACAGTCCTTATGCACCTCAGTCTGAAAACTCTGCTCTCTGCAACGATCGTTGTGCACCCCAGTCTCCAAACTCTGCTTTCTGTAACAGTCCTTCTGCACCTCAGTCTCCAACTTCTGCTCTCTGTAACAGTTTCTCTGCTCCCCAGTCATTAACATCTACTCTCTGAAAGAGTCCTTCTACACCCCTGTCCAAATGCAGAAGAATAAGACCTGAAATATCGCTCACCCTGCAAAAAATCAACTCAAAATGCATTAAAGACTCAGGCACTAGACCAGAAACTATGCAGTTTCTAGGAAAAAACAAAGTCAATACTCCAACCTACAGGCAGAGGCAATGACTTTCTCAATAGGATGCCAAATCTCAGGAGATAACACCAAAAGTTAGCTAATAGGACGGCATTAAATTAAGAACGTTCTGAACAGCAAAGGAGACAATTAGAATATGAAGAGAGAACCTATGGAAAGGGAGAAAATCTTTATGAGGTGCTCTTCTAAAAGAGGATGAATATTCAGAATATTAATAAAGAACTCAAAAAACTTAACATCAAACCCACAATTATTAAATAACCCAATATCAAATAACCCAATTACCAAATGGGAAACTAAATGAACTAAACAGACATGTCTTAGAATAAAATATGTGAGTGGCCAACAAATATATAACAATGCTTGCAAGTCAAGACTACCCTGAGATTTCATCTCACTTCAGTGACAAAGGCAACCACCAAGAATACAAATAGAAATGAGTGTGACAAGGAGAGAATTGGAGAGAAAGGAGCACTCTCACCCTGTTGTTGGGCATGTAAATCAGCACAACCACCATGGAAATCGGGATGGAGGCTCCTCAGGAGTAGCCATGGACCACCCTGTGACCCAGCTCTACCTCTGCTTGGTATTTATCACAGCAGATCGAAGTCATCATACTATAATAACACATATATGCCCATGAACCAGCCGAGGTGACATCAGTGGACGAATGGATAAAGAACATCTGGTATATGCACACTGGAATTTCATTCAGCCATAAAGAAGAACGAAACTATGTCATGCTGGAAGATGGATGGATCTTCAGAACATTAATGGAAATAAGCAACTCAGAACGTTAAGGGCCGTTTGTTTTTCCTCTGTTAAAGCTAGAGGGGGAAAAGGAAAGAAAGTTGGGAAGGGAGTCTTATCATGAAAGTTGAAGAAAGATCAGTAGAGTCAAGGCACCAGGGGAGCAGGTGAGGAAAAGGGAAATATTGGAATGATATTGGCCAAAGTTCACGGTTATTTTGTGTGCATGTTCAAATATGTGTCAGGAAATCCCACCATTATGGACCACTACAATGCACCAATGAAGTGTGAAAAGAAGAGTTTCACATTACATGGGACAGGCACTATTCTAGGAGGGTGCCCATTTTTTCCCATCTATAAATACCACGATCATTTACCACTGTCAAAAATCTCTACAGATTCAAATGTTCTAATCACTGCTCCACCACATGGCCTCTTCTACTTCAGGGTCCCCTTAATCTCACTGAAATCATGGAGCCCGTTTTAACAATGCCATCTGTTAATGTCTTCCCAGGCTGCCGAGGACAGCGGCTGCGGGTTTCACAAAGATCTGGTGCTGCCTTCTGAACGCATGTCCATGAGGCCTTGGTGAAGGCTCGTGCTCCAGGTCCTTCTCCAGATCCAGCTGTGAGGCCAGAGAAGGGGTCACAAAACACGCCATCCAACACCTTATTTATTTCTGATCACAATCCTCTTCATTATTCCAGGATCATATTGGTCATTGAACTTAAGCAAACACTGAGTCCAGATTTCAGTCCATCAACCAAAGAGTCTAATAGCCACTCCCCATGGCTCAAGAAAATCCTTGGCCCTAGCATTTCTGGTGATTACGTCCCTGTAACTGCATTCAAGATGATCCAGCAATATGTCCTGACTTTTTTAGTCTAGAAGTCTCAAACAAATTCTCTTATATATTCTTAAGGCTCCTATTAACAAAATACAGTAAAATATTTACCTTTTATTTTGGTGTGACCCTTATACTCTCCTGGGCTATATTTTATACTCTTACCTGAGGCATTCTAGGATCAGACCCCTATTAAGAGTCTGGTGACAATGTGGGATGATGGATGAGCATCTTAAAGACAATTGGGCTGGGGATGTGGCTCAAGCAGTAGTGCGCTTGCCTGGCAAGCGTACGGCCCAGGTTTGATCCTCAGCACCACATACCAACAAAGATGTTGTGTCCGTCGAAAACTAGAAAATGAATATTAAAAATTCTCACTCTCTCTCTCTCTCTCTCTCTCTGTCTCTCTCTCTCTCTCTCTTTCTCTCCTCCCTATCCTCTCCTCTCCTCTCCTCTCTCACTCTCTCTTAAAAAAAAAAAAGAAAACTGCCCAGGTAGAGTCACCATAGGGTCTTCAATTTAGGGAAAGCTAGTCACCTCGGAAGAGGAAGGGCTGCTTCTGAAAGCAAAGAGGGTTAATGGAGATTTCAGGGTTTAAGGCTCTGAGATTTGTCTAATTCCACTGGTATTTTGCCATTCTAATTAACAGGGTCTCAATCATTGTCCCATTAATGTCCTAATTGACATAAGAGAGAACTGGAGAAATTGTGGATTTATAATTTTCTTTGTACTTCTGCAATTTGGAGAATTGAATGCTTTATTCTGATATTAACCTATATCAGTTTCCAGAGAGAAAATATTTCTGATGATCTGAACCTGACTTGAAGGAGGAATATAATGCTTGAACCTATCATTTTCTTTCTGTAAGTCTACCACTCCATTCAGTAACAGCAGTCTGTAGTCATGTTGTAATGTTCATTCCCACCCTGAAGGTCGATGGTGTTATTCCAAAGCTCAGTTTTCCATAGACATTTGATTTCAGGCCACGATAACTTAAAGTCTCTGTTGGGTCATTGCTCACCAGGAATTATCAGGTCTCCTTTCTAATGGGCTGTGCCATCATCAACATATTCAATTCCCTCAGGTCAGACATCCAACCTACCTCATCAGGTCTGTTATCTAGAACCATCTCTGATGTAAACCACTATTGTGGTCAGTGCCACCGTGGTCAGGTAGAGATGAAGAACGCCTCTTTATGTCTTAGGGTAGAGGAAGTTGACAAAGAAAATAGTTATGAAATGTTTGTGAGATCTGGAAGAAAAAAGGAAAATAGAGCAGGTGTCACCACCCCATATATGGAAAACCTAGCTTCCCTGGAAAGAGACGCTCATTCCACGCTACTGTGACCCACATTCAGGAACAGCTGTCTAAAAGCCTGCACACACAGATTCTGGCACCAATGAGATTAGTTCCTGCCTCTACAAGGCTGGTTTGCTGCTGCTGCTATGGAATCCTAAACAACCCGCTTTCTTCTTTTCCATTCTTCCTCTCTGCTTAGTGTTTGGCTGATCTTGACAGAACCTCTTAAAATGGAGGCCTGCAGTTGGGGGAGTGTGGGAAACTAGGTTCTCGTACTAGGTTCTCGACCATCACGACAGTGAGGGGGGATGCAAAGGTGGAGAAGGCCTTCCTCCTGCCCTGGACAGAGGGAATCCCAAGGATTGCCACCATGATGAGTGCGTAGAATCCTGCAGTGAAGAGGCAGGGGCTCAGGCTCATGATGGCACTGACCACGTGGAGCGCAGACTCTTTGACAGAGGTGTCTGAGCAGGAGAGCTATAGGAGCAATGGGGTGTCACAGAGAAAGTGGCTGAACTGGTGGGGCCCACACAGAGTGAGTTTGATTGCCAGCACCGTGTGTGTTACCAAATTCACCAGCCCACACAGCCAGGACCCAGTCACCTACTTGATCATGGTGTATAATTTTTTTGATATGTATTTGAATCCGATTTGCCAGAAATTAATTGAGGATATTTGCGTCAAGGTTCATTAGAGATATTGGTCTGTAGTTTTCTTTCTTTGAAGTGTCTTTGTCTGGTTTTGGAATCAGGGTGATGTTGGCCTCGTAGAATGAATTTGGAAGTTCTCCCTCTTTTTCTATTTCCTGAAATAGCTTGAAAAGAATTGGTGTTAGTTCCTCTTTAAAGGTTTTGTAAAACTCTGCTGTATACCCATCCGGTCCTGGGCTTTTCTTAGTTGGTAATCTTTTGATGGTTTCTTCTATTTCCTCTATTGTAATTGGTCTGTTTAGGTTGTCTATATCCTCCTGCCTCAATCTAGTCAGATCATAAGACTTAAGGAATTTATCTATGCCTTCACTATCTTCTATTTTATTGGAGTATAAGGATTCAAAATAATTTCTGATTATCTTCTGTATTTCTGAAGTGTCTGTTGTGATATTGCCTTTTTCATCCAATATGTTAGTAATTTGAGTTCTCTCTCTTCTTCTCTTCGTTAGCCTGGCTAAGGGCCTGTCGATTTTATGTATTTTTTCAAAGAACCAACTTTTGGTTTTGTCAATTTTTTCAATTGTTTCTTTTGTTTCAATTTCATTAATTTCAGCTCTGATTTTAATTATTTCTTGCCTTCTACTTCTTTTGCTGTTGTTTTGCTCTTCTTTTTCTAGGATTTTGAGATGAAGTAAAAGATCATTTATTTGTTGTTTTTTTCTTTTTTTTTGAGGAATGAATTCCAAGCGATGAATTTTCCTCTTAGAACTGCTTTCAATGTGTCCCATAGATTCCGGAATGTTGTGTCTGTGTTTTCATTTAACTCTAGGAAGTTTTTAATTTCCTCCTTGATGTCTTCTAAAACCCATTGATCATTCAGCATCCTATTGTTCATTCTCCAAGTGATGCTTGATGATTCCTTCCTTCTTTTATCATTGATTTTCAGTTTTATTCCATTATGATCAGATAAGATGCATGGTATTATCTCTACCCCTTTATATTGTCTAAGAGTTGCCCTGTGACATAATATGTGGTCTATTTTTGAGAAGGTTCCATGTGCTGCTGAGAAAAAGGTATAACTAATTGATGTTGGGTGGTATAGTCTATATATGTCAATTAAGTCTAGGTTGTTAATTGTGTTATTGAGTTCTATAGTTTCCTTATTTAACTTTTGTTTGTAAGATCTTTCCAGTGGTGAGAGAGGTGTGTTGAAGTCTCCCATGATTATTGTATGGTGATCTATTAGACTCTTGAACTTGGGAAGAGTTTGCTTGATGAACATAGCTGCACCATTATTTGGGGCATATATATTTATGATTGTTATGTCTTGTTGGTGTATGGTTCCCTTGAGCAGTATGAAGTGTCCTTCTTTATCCCTTTTAATTAACTTTGGCTTGAAATCTATTTTATTAGTTATGAGTATGGACACTCCTGCTTGTTTCCGCAGTCCATATGAGTGGTATGATTTTTCCCAACCTTTCACCCTCAGTCTATGAATATCTTTTCCTATCAGATGCGTCTCCTGTAGGCAGCATATTGTTGGGTCTTGTTTTGTGATCCATTCTACTAGCCAGTGTCTCTTAATTGGTGAGTTTAAGCCATTAACATTTAGGGTTATATTTGAGATCTGGTTTGTTCTTCTAGCCATATTTGTTTATTGATGTTACTAAACCTGATTCGTTATTCTCTTTGACAACTTTCCCCCCTTTACTGTCCTACCTCCCATTGTTGGTTTTCAATGTTATTGTCCATTTCCTCTTCCTGTAATGTTTTGCAAAGGATTTTTTGAAGAGATGGTTTTCTAGCTGCGAATTCTTTTAACTTTTGTTTATCGTGGAAAGTTTTAATTTCATCTTCTATCCTGAAAGCTTAATTTCGCAGGATACACGATTCTTGGTTGGAACCCATTTTTTTTCAGTGTTTGAAATCTGTTGCAGCTATTACCTCTTCTAAAGTTGAGTTGACCTGCATTGCTTGTGGTCCCTTCTTTCCTTGTCTTTTCATGGTGCTCACGTTTCTTTCTGCTTGGTGAAACTGTTGTGATTATGAGTTTTTCCCCTAATTATTTATATTGCTCTTGAATAGTTGAAAAATCTCCCTTGCAGGGCGGGTAGTGGCTGTGCTCCTTCTCTAGTTGGGGTGATCTCAATACCGCGCTGGCATTCCGCTAGGCCTGCTCTGCCGGTTGATCACAGGTCTGCCCACCCTGCGGGAGCGGGTGGCGGCTCTGCTCTGCCCCCCCTCCAATTGTGGCGATATGACTATCACCCCCTCAGGTCGTTGGGCCTGATCCTAATGCGGGCGGCTGCTCTGCTCTGCCCCGCTACTCCAAATGGAGTGGCATATCTACCATGCTGGCAGGCCTCTAGCCCTGTTCCGTTGGTGGGTCTAAGGTCTGCCTGACTCTGGTAGTAAGGGGAGTTGGGTGTCGAGAGTCCTTTGGTCCTTGCGGTCACGCCCACATAGAGATTTTGAAGTTTCCCAGTTGTTTGCCAGGTGTGCGGGGCTATCAGCAGAGCCCGGAGGGCATGGCCATGTACGGGGCCATGCGGGGACCCTTCTAGCTGAGTCGGGCCACCAGGAGCCACGTGAAGAGCGGGGTAGCTGTGTCTGCATGGTTAAGATCCCAGCGGGTGGTTTGGCTGTTCGCCGAGCGAGAGCAGGGCATACTGGGAGAGCCGATATGGCGGAGGCGTCTGCCGGTTTAAGCTGCCACTCCGCTCCGGGCCGCTGCCGCTTTCAGAAGCTGCTGGTGATTGCGAGATTGGACCTCTGCGCCCGCCGGAGGGGCCACCTGTAGAGCCGAGAAGCTGCAACCACGTGGTAGGGACCGGGTGGGTGATGCGGCTTCTCCCAGAGTGAGCACTAGGCCTCCCAGGGGAGCCCGGATGGCGGAGGCCGAATTCTGGTTCGGGCGGGGTGGGCCAAGTCGCTTCGGGTGTCCGCCGCTTGCAAAAACGGCTGCTGTTTACAGAAGATGATTTCTGCACCCTCCGCGGGGCCACCTGTCTAGCCGTGTGGCTGTGACTGCGTAGTTAGGGACCCGGTGGGTGATGCGGCTGCTCCCAGAGCGAGCCCTAGGCCTTCCAGGGGGAGCCCAGATGGCGGAGGCCGAATTCCGGTTCGGGTGGGGCGGGCCAAGCCGCTTCGGGTGACCGCCGCTTGCAAAAACGGCTGCTGTTTACAGAAGATGATTTCTGCACCCGCCGCGGGTCCATCTGTCTAGTTGGGTAGCTGTGGCCGCGTGGTTAGGGACCGGGTGCGTGATGCGGCTGCTCCCAGAACCTGCCCTAGGCCTTCAAGGGGGAGCCTGGATGGCGGAGGCTGAATTCCGGTTCGGGCGGAGGGGGCCAAGCCGCTTCGGGTGACCGCCGCTTGCAAAAAGGGCTGCTGTTTACAGAAAATGATTTCTACACCCGCCGCGGGTCCACCTGTCTAGTTGGGTAGCTGTGGCCGCGTGTTTAGGGACCGGGTGTGTAATGCGGCTGCTCCCAGAGCGAGCCCTAGGCCTTCCAGGGGGAGCCTGGATGGCAGAGGCCGAATTCCGGTTCGGGCGGGGCGGGCCAAGCCTCTTCGGGTGACCACCGCTTGCAAAAACGGCTGTTGTTTACAGAAGATGATTTCTGCACCCGCCGCGGGTCCACCTGTCTAGTTGGGTAGCTGTGGCCGCGTAGTTAGGGACCGGGTGCGTGATGCGGCTGCTCCCAGAGCCTGCCCTAGGCCTTCCAGGGGGAGCCCGGATGGCGGATGGCGAATTCCGGTTCGGGTGGGGCGGGCCAAGCCGCTTCGGGTGACCACCACTTGCAAAAACGGCTGTTGTTTACAGAAGATGATTTCTGCACCTGCCGCGGGTCCACCTGTCTAGTTGGGTAGCTGTGGCCTCGTGGTTAGGGACCAGGTGCGTGATACGGCTGCTCCCAGAGCGAGCCCTAGGTCTTCCAGGGGGAGCCTGGATGGCGGAGGCCGAATTCCGGTTCGGGCGGGGCGGGCCAAGCAGCTTCGGGTGACCGCCGCTTGCAAAAACGGCTGTTGTTTACAGAAGATGATTTCTGCACCCGCCGCGGGTCCACCTGTCTAGTTGGGTAGCTGTGGCCGCGTAGTTAGGGACCGGGTGCGTGATGCGGCTGCTCCCAGAGCCTGCCCTAGGCCTTCCAGGGGGAGCCCGGATGGCGGAGGCCGAATTCCGGTTTGGGCGGGGCGGGCCAAGCCGCTTCGGGTGACCACCGCTTGCAAAAACGGCTGTTGTTTACAGAAGATGATTTCTGCACCTGCTGCGGGTCCACCTGTCTAGTTGGGTAGCTGTGGCCTCGTGGTTAGGGACCAGGTGCGTGATACGGCTGCTCCCAGAGTGAGCCCTAGGTCTTCCAGGGGGAGCCTGGATGGCGGAGGCCGAATTCCGGTTCGGGCGGGGCGGGCCAAGCAGCTTCGGGTGACCGCCGCTTGCAAAAACGGCTGCTGTTTACAGAAGATGATTTCTGCACCCGCCGCGGGTCTACCTGTCTAGTTGGGTAGCTGTGGCCGCGTAGTTAGGGACCGGGTGCATGATGCGGCTGCTCCCAGAGCGAGCCCTAGGCCTTCCAGGGGGAGCCCGGATGGCGGAGGCCGAATTCCGGTTCGGGCGGGGCGGGCCAAGCAGCTTCGGGTGACCGCCGCTTGCAAAAACTGCTGTTGTTTACAGAAGATGATTTCTGCACCCGCCGCGGGTCCACCTGTCTAGTTGGGTAGCTGTGGCCGCGTAGTTAGGGACCGGGTGCGTGATGCAGCTGCTCCCAGAGCCTGCCCTAGGCCTTCCAGGGGGAGCCCGGATGGCGGAGGCCGAATTCCGGTTTGGGCGGGGCGGGCCAAGCCGCTTCGGGTGACCACCGCTTGCAAAAACGGCTGTTGTTTACAGAAGATGATTTCTGCACCTGCTGCGGGTCCACCTGTCTAGTTGGGTAGCTGTGGCCTCGTGGTTAGGGACCAGGTGCGTGATACGGCTGCTCCCAGAGCGAGCCCTAGGTCTTCCAGGGGGAGCCTGGATGGCGGAGGCCGAATTCCGGTTCGGGCGGGGCGGGCCAAGCAGCTTCGGGTGACCGCCGCTTGCAAAAACGGCTGCTGTTTACAGAAGATGATTTCTGCACCCGCCGCGGGTCTACCTGTCTAGTTGGGTAGCTGTGGCCGCGTAGTTAGGGACCGGGTGCATGATGCGGCTGCTCCCAGAGCGAGCCCTAGGCCTTCCAGGGGGAGCCCGGATGGCGGAGGCCGAATTCCGGTTCGGGCGGGGCGGGCCAAGCCGCTTCGGGTGACCGCCGCTTGCAAAAACGGCTGCTGTTTACAGAAGATAATTTCTGCACCCGCCGCGGGTTCACCTGTCTAGTTGGGTAGCTGTGGCCACGTGGTTAGGAACCAGGCAGGTGATGCGGCTCCTCCCAGAGCGAGAGATAAACCTCCCGGTGGGGCCGCTTGCGGGAGCGGCTGGTGTCTGTAGGACTAGATTTCTGTGCCCTCGTGGCCGTCCAAGATCCACTTCTCTGGGACAAACTGTCACTTTCAATAAACCTACCAGTTCACGGCAGCTCTCTTCTTCAGGGAATTATGCTAGAAGTTCCTCCGTAGGTAGGCTGCGGCTGTTCCGATGGGTCTTTCTTATCAGGTTAAAGTGGAGATGTTAGAATCGCTGCCTCCTCGCCGGCCGCCATGTTGGATCCCCCTATTGATTGAATTTTTGAATATTGAACCAGCCTTGCATTCTGGGATTTATCTCAATTGACTGTAATGTTATCCTTATTCTATATGGCTGAGTTCAGTTTGTTAATATTGTTCCCTGCTTCCTTTTGTGTATTCTATTTTCGCTGTTCTCTAGAGATAATCTATTTCTTGAAGAATTCTCAGCTGTATTTTCAGTCAATGCATGTTAGTGGACTAGTGGGAAACAGAGAAGGGATTTCTGAAGTTTCCAGGAAGCCCTGCCTTAGGTACTGTAAACTCAGTCACAGAAATATGGCCTTCACAGTGACCCACTTTCTAGCAATATGGCTGAGCCTAGATCTTATTCCTCCCGACGTTAGATATTTCGATCTGTTTCTTTCCATAGCTGCAAAGGTTTTCCGTTGAGTGTCCTAAAGTAACAGTTTCTGTTGCTATTGCCCCTGAAGATTACAGCTTTTGTTTTATGCAAAAAATCAGGAAATGGGTCTGGGAGGAGTTTTGGCTGCTGTTGCTGTTCTTTGTTCCTCCACCTATCCAAGAAATGATACCGTTAAAGAAACTTTCTCAGAATACTTTCCTATCTTCCTGGGAGCATTTGGTGGAATCCATGGAGAAAGAGAAAAAAAACAAACATCTTATGTCTATAGCCCTCTGGGTCTTTATGCTCTTAAACCAGTGTATACTAAGTCTTTAGCAATCCATTAACTATTTTTCATTTGAGTTTTTTTTTTATAAATAAACTCTTATGTATCTAGTGGGTTCTCCCATAGTTAAAAAAAATGCCTGGATTATTTTGGTTGCTTATCTCTTCCCAGACTTCGGTTAGTTGTTTGCCTTATAATAATAATCCCTAATAAAGTCAAGGAAAGTCATTAATTTGCATTTTCTTCTGCTCTTTTTGGTTATTATAATGATGAAAACAAGATGCTTTCTAGCTATTTCGATAGATACTCAAGTTGAAATTTGAAGTCTATACACTTACTTTTCAAAAATATATAGTAATTTCTAATTTAGTTAAATATGTAGTTATTCTATTCAAAACAATCCCTTTCCTAGTATATTTCCAAGCAAATTAATGCACAGTTCACAAAAATTTTTGTGTAAAAATTAATAATAACTCAAACAAATATTATGTCTTCAGCAGAAGGACAGAAGACAAATAACGCTTTATCATGCAGTGGAATAATTCAGTTACTTTAGAAACACAAATACTGGAACATTAATAACATTGACAAATATAGAAAAAATTTTCTGGGTGAAAGAAGCCAGATACAATATATATACTGTATGTTTCCTTTAAATAAAGTTCAAAAATTAGCAAAACAGCTATAATGTTCAAGTAATAATGGTGGTCTTTTTTTTTTTTTTGGAGCTCAGGGGTGATATCAGTTGAAGCATGAAGAATTTTCTAAAGTGATGGAAATGTTTTGTATCCTGATTTTTTGTAGTTCATATATATGTAAAATATTATAAACCTGTACACTTTAGATCTGTGCATTCTTTGAGTACAAATTATAGTTCAATTTTTAAAAATAGCCTTATTTTAAAAATGAGTAATTAATGGGGAAGAGTGGTACCTGCCTGTAATCCCAGGTACTTGGGAGACTAAGGCAGGAGGATAATAAATTTGAAACTCTGCAAGGCCCCCCGCCCCAAATAATTGAAAAGGCTGGGGATATAGCTTCATGGTAGAGTGCCACTGGATTCAATCCCCAGTACTGCAGTAAGTAAGTAAGTAAGTAAGTAAGTAAGTAAGTAAGTAAATTGATAAATAGAAGTGAAAGCATTTTTTCAAGATGATTTTTAACTAAGGATTGTTTGGAACCACATCTAAATATTTTTTTAGGTCTCTAAGAGGTTAAATATTTTCTTCCATTTTTTTCCATTTCTCTACTTCTTTTTTACCACAGTGATAGTCCAGGACATACCACATTTCACAAGTGACATCAGTTGTTTCCTGATCACAATCTGTTTGAAGCAGTGAATGTGATTGGTGGGTGAATTCAGTCTTTATCACAGATAAAAAGCCTTGCTCACCATGATAGATGGGCGTGTGCATGTGTGTGTGTGTGTGTGTGTGTGTGTGTCTGTGTGTGTGTGTGTGTTATTGGTTGTGGGATTGGTCTTGACTGAGAACACTGTCTTATAGTTAGTGGGATGCCAAGTTGGCATCTCAGGCAACATTGATGTCAGAAATCTCAAAGAATATAGCAGGAATCTGCCATCTAAAGCTCAGCAAGCTCAGAACACTTGGTTATCCTAATTGCTATAAATGGAAAGACCCTCACTATTGAGCTTCTCTGAGAGCTGCATCACACTGGGGCGGGAGGAGGGAGCCCATTTCCATAGAGATGTACCCTGTTTCTATGGAGACTCCAGCTAGGATTCAAGGGGCTGGTGGGATAGTACCAGTGGATGCTGCCAAGCCCTGTGTCATTCTGAGGAGCCTGCTACTTCAGGGGAGGTGGCAGGGTATCAGCCTATGGGGCCAGGACTAGGCTCTGTGAAGCTGTGTCAGGCCTGATTTCTAAGCAAGCTACTTGGCAATAGAAACCTCGGAAAACGACCCACCCCCCACTATGCCATTGGCCACCAGAGAGCCCAGGTGTGTCTCTGGAAGACAGGATGGGTATGAGCATGGACATCAATGATTGCAGAGTATCAACAATGGGGGACCATAAATCTCTTTAAGGTGAGTGCAGACTGAAAACAGGGACATCTGGAGGGAGATAGACTGGGTTTTAGAAAATCATCAGATCTCTAGGTCTAGAACACGCAGATAGACCCACTCATAAAATTGTGCGTGTAAGTCCAAAAAGCAGGGGTTGATAACTGGGAAACCTGGTTCCCCAGGTTTTAGACACACCTGTTTAGTTCAAAAGAGTGATCTGAGTGCTAAAACAAGATCAAAATGAAGTGGTCTGTATCTGAAGACGTGCTGTGTTGAAGGTGGGAGAAAATCTCTGAAGCCCTCATGGAGAAGGATATGGAGAACTTTAAAGTCCTAGTTGAAGAGGACACGGTAAAGACAACAAATCAGTTTGGGCAGGCTGGCTAGCTGTTGGGATCACTCAGGAAAACAGGAATATGTGAGGAATAGCAGATGTAGAGGAGGCTTTGGTAGATTTAATTTGAGTAATATTGAATGTGAGTTATGTGTGGGATAATCACATGGAAATGCCCTTCACAGACAGCCTAGAACTGCAGGTGTGGATTTGGGAGTCATTGTCTTGAAGGCAACTGTTACAGCAAAGGGTGAATATGAAATCCCCCAGGAGAATAGAGAAAGTAGAGAAGGAAATAGAGAAAGTACGGATTCTTGTGATACTTGCTGTTCACGAAAATTGTAGTAAAAGTTTATCCAGAAATGACTAATAACACCACACTATCTTGTTCATTTGTAGGTATTGCTTTCTCTAAATAATTTCCCTAAAGAAGAGGTTACCTTATTAGCATTGATTTACAATAAATCAACTTTGAAATGGAGCTGGAAGCTACATGTACTTGACATTTCTTACGTTCTCTGTTTTCTCTATTAACTACCTGGATGAACTTCAAGTCATTTAGAAATCAGTGACATGTACTTTCTTTTAACTCCCCGTATCAAAAAGATCAATATGACAATCTCTTTTATAGGTAGATATCTAGATGTTTTAAAAAAAATAATATTCCACATAGAAGGCAGTTCCAGCAGATTTTACTATGGGAAATTTGTATATGGTCTGTGGATGTGTAAAAGGGAAAACTAAGCGTAAATGTTCAGGGATTTAAAAATACAATCTCTGAAGTTGTGCATACTGCTATTGTAAAGGTCTAAAATATAGAGGTCAGTTCAGGAGGGACAATTTCATGGGGCATTAAAAAAATCTCCCAATGTATGTTTACATAATTTTATCTACATATAAGTTTTTCCTTGGTTTTACTGGCTAATTTCTTGTAGGTCACTGATGTGCGGTAGGGTGAAGGATGATACCCAAACAATTTTCCTTATCCTCTATGCTCTTTATTAATGTAGAGCATTAGATTGAATCATCATCATGGTCACCATTAGAATCCATTATTAACAATCATAACTCATGAATGATACTTTGTGACACAATATGTACTTGCTCCTTAGAATTTATATAATGCAGCATAGAAATTAGATCAACTTAATAGTAAACCCTCTGCTCTGCAATAATAATAACCATAATCATCATAATCATTTAGGGCATATTTCATAAAAAAACAATTTGAGTGTGAGTCTTTTTAGATTGCTTCAATACACATAAATGCCTGACTTTGAAAACCTTGTTTAATGTAGTTTAAAAGTGGCATGTTTTCTGTAAAAAAATAGATTGAATTTCGGATAATCCATTCTATTAAAACTCAGTGAATTTCTTCGAATAGATGAATTTTTACATACCTAAATCCAATCAGGATTTTTCAAATTGAGTAACGAATAGAGACACACATTAGATAAAAATACCTTACACTTATTAAATGCCTATAAGACTTTTACATGCATTAACTTATTTGGTTTACATAACAACCTATAAGATAACCTATTTTACAGGAAAAAGAATTGAAATTAATGCAAAATATATTAATGCAAGTAGGGAAACATCAATGAATCCCTTTAATTTGCATAATGTACATTAATTTGTACATTTAATATGTATTAACAATTATGATTTAAAAAATTAAAAAAATTGACTCAGAAAATTTATCATGTAATAGCTATTATTTGTAGTTATACTTTTTTACCTGATGATAATATCATATATTAGTAAACTGTATTATTATCTTCAATGCCCAGACATTCTTGTCTTTTGTTCTAATAATTCATTGCACATGATTAATAGGCCAACATAGCTTTCATTAAAATTCCAAATCTCAGGGCCTTAAGAAGCTTAAAGTATTTAAATTTCAATAGAAAGTCGGTGCTTCAGTTAAGCACAACTAATTTTAAAATCTAAATATAAACAAAATAAAATAAATAAGTCTAGAGTCTTTAAAGAAGAACTTTTTTTTTGCTTTGGCAATAAATGAAATGTTTTGCTGACTAACCTTAGGGATTCATTTCCTCAAACAAAAAAAAAAAATGGGCATGACCAAAACGAGGAAGAATGGTGTGATCATGAAAACCTTTATGCACATCAGGGAAACAATAATTCCTATTTGATCTCAATAGCACAAGCAATGATTCAAATTTTTAAAACCAATTTTAATATTGCCCAGTAAATTGCTTAAAACACACACACACACACACACACACACACACACACACACACACATACACACACACACACACACACATACACACACACACACACACACACACACACACACACACAGTACAAGGTCAATTTATTTGGAAAAAAAATCTGAATGATTTCAGGTGCTTGTGGCAATGTGAATTTATTACTGTGAAATCTATGAGCTATCTGGCCTGGCCCAGAGTTGTCCTTATATCCTTCCATGTGGTGTTGGTGCTTGGAGCCGAGGGAAAGATCAGAGGTCATTGTGCAGAACAGTTGGCCTCAGTCAGTGTGTTTCAAGTGTTCCCAGTGATGCTGGTCCAAGGACACACTTTGGGGGAGGCTGGGCTCTTTCACCTAACATGCAGGAATGCCCTTACCCCTAACTGGTAGGTTTAAAATCTTAAAAAATTCACCAGGAAAAATCCTCCCTCCTGTCTTGGAGATTCAGCACTCAATTCAGCATTTAACATCTTTTTCAGTTCTGTTTTTTGGGGGCCGGGGTGTAGGGGGGCAGTTACCGGAGATCAAACTCAGGGCCTTGACCACTGAGCCACATCCGCAGCCCTATTTTATATTTTATTCAGAGACAGGGTCTCACTGAGTTTCTTGGTGCCTTGTTTTTGGTGAGGCTGTCTTTGAACTCACTATCCTCTTGCCTCAGCCTCCTGAGCTGCTGGGTTACAGGCATGCACCACTGTGCCAGCTCTTTCAGTTCTTTTTATTTCACCTGTGCTTCTTCTAGCAAAAAGGGGAAAGGAAAGACAAATTATTACCACTTATGATATGTCAGAACCTTCTAGTTATAAAATTCTTCAAAATAAAAAAATTCTCTTTTCCATTTAGGATTTTAAAATTTCTTTTCGTGGTAGTGGTTAGTTTCAATTCAAACCAATTTTGTTCCTATACAGGGTCTAATTTAGTCCTAAGCCAGATCTACTAAGAAACCCAAAGTGGATAAGATCTGATCCCTGTCTTGCTGCGCCCCTCCCCTGACTCAGTCTGGCAAGGCCCTACTGAGGTGCATGGCGCAAGGTGTCCATCCTCTGGAGGAGCGCAGTATGTTTCTGGGAATGTGCTGATTTGTTTTTCTATTCCTTTAATAAGTATAATTTTGATTTCTCTTATGACCATTAAGTATAAAGGAAAAATCATGACTTTCCCAATAAATGCAACTACTTCTAAAGCATAGATGTTTTTGCTCTAAATGCAATGATTCAGCTGTGGAGTGTAAATTGTTAATGTCTAAAAAAAAAAAACTCCCTGTATTCCTGTCAAGAAAGTTTTTGAAAAATTAAATTAAAATCTAGAGAAAGAAAATTAATGTTAAGAAGATAGATTAGTCCTTAGTACTGGGCAACTTGTTCTTCTTCCTGTGCACAATGGTTTGTGCTCTTACTTTTGTTTGATTACAACTAATAACAAATCAACTACTTGCCGTAACCATGGCACCGGTTCCAGTCAGTAAGTCAAGAAAGAATAGTCAAGGTATAGGCCAATAGTTTGGGACATTTGTAACTGTTATTAAAAGTTAACTAAGCAGAAACAGATCAAAGCAAAACTCGAACTGAAAGTACAAATGCTTGCTTATGCATAAGCCAAGATACATTCTTCTATTCTAATTGTAGCTACGTAATATTTTGTTTTGTTTGAATAATGATTCCTGTTTTGTAACCATAAAGTACTGTAAGCCTGCCAAAATGAAAAGTATATATGATCAACTTCACAAGTAAAGATTGGGATCAACACGTTTTCTTTGGTGTCTGTGTTGTTTCTCCACCCCTTCTTTCGCCAACTCCTCACCATCTGTTCCTCTCCTTAGACCCCCTGTTGGAGCTGGTCTCCGACACTGTCCTTCAACAAACTTACAATCTAATGGGAAGATAAACTCAATATGTGCAGGGAACTTGGTAACAATTCTATGTAATCTACAAATTATCATTATTTTCCCTTAGTGTTTGCTTGGGCAGCTCTGGGAATGGAGCACTTAATACTTGTCAAAGCCCTCATTCCATCTTGAATATGCGCTTCTCCAGGTCCTAGTTGGGCCTCTCAATTGTATTCTAAACACTAGGGCAACACCTTGTGTAAATGTGCACTAAGTAAAGGTTTGAAGAATGAAAAAGTTCTGTCAAGTACATCCATGGAGCAGAGTTTTTAAAAGATTCTTTAAAGACGGTACTGTGTGGGACCTAAAGGATCTAACAGAGACTTGACAGAGGCGAGAGGACATTTCTGTTCAGTGGTTCCGGTGCAGATATCTTGCAGAGAAAAATAAAGCCTCTGTGGGCATAAGTGAGGCAGCATAGCCCAGCGGCTTCTGAGGAACTCAGTTTCTCCTGTCTCCTAAATATATCCCTTATGGAGACCATCGGCTCAATTCCCACAGAACAAGCAGCTCTGCATCTTTCTTTCCCAATCAGTAATCTCAAAGTCAGGTGACCGAGAATGAAGTCACTTATGACTGACCCCAAAATATAAAATTTCTAAAGGAGGGGGGTTGTGTATGAAGTAGATTACTTAAAAGCTTCAGGGATGTACTACAGTTAATAAATTGCTTGCAACTCCATTCCCCAAGCATCCATGTGTTGTAAGATAAAGATGAAAACCCCTAGTTAGTGAATGAATACGTTTCTAAACATAACTTCTTCTACAATAATGATTTTTATTTAAACAGATATTTTGGTAGGTCTATTGTTATGGTATATTGTATCATAATGGGAATGTGTCCCTATATTTTCTCCCTAAAAAGTAATCCTTTCTGTCCTGCTCATCAAAAGCAGAGGATTAACACTTAGCATTATCTATTGTTTACCACAAGTAGTTTTCCACACACATCATCTCACTTCAGGAATTCAGGCATCCCAGGGTTTCTGGTTATGTTTTGGGTTTTCTTCCAGTACTGGAGGCATCATGCTAAATCCCTCAGGTTTTGTGATAACCTCTGAAGTTATTTCTACTCTGGCAATACAAGTAGTATTGTGGAAACTTAGACACACATAGAAAAGGTGCTATGATAGGTCATTACATAAATGCCATCAAAATGGTAATGAAAATATGTACAATATTCTGTAATATGTTTTTAAGGTATAGGTATATCCTGATTCTGGGATAGTGTTTTTAAAAGTTGTGATGGTAAATAAACTACTTACCAGTAACTCTCACAGAGATGCGTAGATTTCTGGTTTTGGTGTGGCCCTTGCTGCTCTTTATACTAGCACCTGGGCTGCAAAGAAAGCTCTTGCTAAAACTGGCTGTTGGTCTCCATTCACCAAAAAACGGACCTGTTATTCTGAAAGTTGCCTGTCGCATATCTGTGGCCTCATGAAAGAGTCAAAATTTTCTGATCTCTCACAATTCATTTTTCTTTTGATGGATATTTATAGAGGTCTGGGGCTGACCTGTTGAAAATATGCATCCAGCCTTCTCTCTGCAGCTTCTCTGGAACTCCTCAGTGTGCAAACACAACTCAGGGGCAACGGCTTGAGTTCAACTGCAACAATGGAGAGCAGTTAATTCGCTGTTGGATTCATTAATGTCTTGGCAATCACCTGTTCTCAGCATGCAGCGAGAAGATCAGTATCCTCTCTCTTCTGGGATGTGGGTGAGCGAAGTTCAGAGTGAGATTTCTGCTAAGATGTTGTGGGTGGCTGAAACCTCAAGACTGCCTTCACTTCCCACTACGGAGAGAAGGGCTCAGGGTGGGTGTACACTTATTGGGATGGATTTCGCACGGCATACGAAGTTTTTCCTTCATGTTACATACTTTGCCAGATGGACAGATATCAGAAGCCACAATATTAAAAGCATCCCCACTGTCTTCAGCTGATCCACTCCTGCTAAGGGCTGATCCCTTACCAAACCCTGTATTACTTCGTGCCCCTTAATTTTATGATCCTGCTCATGACCTGGTGAAAAAATTGTTTGCTATGGAGTTTAAAAGTAGGGGAAAAAAAGAGTCATCAAACAGCTCTTTCGGGCACAGATGGAGAAAAGACAACAAGCTTGAAAGTCTTGTAGTATTTTACTGATCAAAAATAAAAATAAAAGTATTAGATAAAGAGGTAAGTCTCTAAAACTTAAAATTTCCCATAATACAATGAAGTTTTCCTCATGCTTAGGAGAGACACATTAACAGTACTCCTCAAAGATCTTAGAATGATTAGCCATCAGGGAAAGGCAAATCTAAAGCACATTTGAGGAAGCACTTCACACATTCCAGGGTCTTCACAATAAAAGGAATGATAATGATGTGTTGTTAAGGGAGTGAGGAAATCAGAAGCTTTATTCACCACTCTTAATAATAAGGTAAGCTGGATTCACTGGTCTGAAAAAGATCTGGAACTTCTTCAGAAAGTTAAATATGGAGTTAACGATCCACCTCTTCCACTCCTACTTACAAACTAAAGATAAATAAAAAAGTTGTCCACCAATGATTTGCACATGAATGTTCAAATAATGTTCATATTATATATAATGTTCATATTATATATACGAATCTTATTCATATTAGTCAAAAAGTGAAAATGACCAGGCAGGTCTGTAATCTATCTACTCAAGAAGCTGAGGCAGGAGGATCAAAAATTCAGGGACAACCTGGGCAAATTTGCAAGACCCTGTCTCAAAACAAAATTTTTAAAAGGGTTGGGCTTTGGCTTAGTGGTAGAACATTGTTTAGTGTGAAGGAGGCTCTGGGTTCAATCTGCAGTATGACAGCCACACAGACACAATGTAAAAATTACTATCCAGTGGAAAATGAACAAAGAAATGTGGCATTTTCATAAGATGGAAATCAGTCACAATAAGGAGGAATAAACTAATATACTAATACAAGCTACAATATAACTGAAAATTGCAAACATCCTAAGTGAAAGCAGTCAGATCCAAAAGGCCTATATGGTATTACTTCATTAAAAATATCTATAGAAACTCGAGGGTATACATAGGTCTTTCCACATGTGAAGGAGAAACACAGAAATGGTGTTTATTTAAAACTTAGAATAAAGATCCATTAGGAAAATGCAAGTCAAAGTCACATTGCACATAGCACTTCACATTCACTAGTGTTGGCTAGAGCTGCAATATTGGGGAAAAAAAGATTGACTGCTTTGGGTATAGGCATTTTTTGGAGAGAAAAGTAATAAAAATACTCTGAAATACCTGTGGATTAGAGAACCCAGGTGAGGTCAAAATGTGTCACATACTTAGCACAGTGTGCTTCCCATGGTTGGAGGGGCACCACAGTGTTCATGAGACACTGTGTATGGAGAGAGCACTCTTGTAATTGCTGCTGAAGAGTTCACATATTTCTACAACTAAGACATTTCCTAGAATGAAACCATCATCTAGTTCTAATCTCACTATACAGTCTGTCTCCAAGCAAGCTTCCTCAGGGCACTCTGGACCTCATTGCTTCTCAGGCTGTGAATGATGGGCTTCAACATAGCGGTCACAACACAGAAGAGCACAGAGACCAGGATGTCCGTGTCCAGCCTTTTCTGGGCCTCTCATAGTGGAAGTTGGCTGTTCCATAGAACACCACAATGACAGTGAGGGGGGACGCACAGGTGGATAAGGCCTTTTCCTGCACTGGGCAGACGGAATCCCCAGGATGGCTTCCATGATGACTGCGTAGGAGCCTGTAGTGAAGAGGCAGGGGCTAAGGCCCATGGTGGCACTGACAACGTGGAGCGCAGACTCATTGACAGAGGTGTCTGAGCAGGAGAGCTTCAGGAGCAATAGCGTGTCACAGAGAAAATGGCTGATCTGGTAATGCCCACACAGAGTGAGTGTAATGGCCAGCACCGTGTGTGTGACCAAATTCACCAGCCCAGACAGCCAGGACCCAGTCACCAAGCCAACACAGACCTTCACACTCATGATGACTGGGTACTGAGGAGGACGGCAGGTGGCCACACAGCAGTCATACTGGCCACACAGCCAGTAAGACGCCTTCTGTGCCAGCACTTGTCACCAAGAAGAAGATCTGGGAAAGGCAGCCCTCATAAGAAATGGCCTTCTTCTCCCAGAAAATGTTCACCAGCAGTACTGGGATGGTGGTGGATTTGTAGCAGACGTCCAAGAAGCTCAAATTGCTGAGGAAAAAGTACGTTGGAGTGTGGAGAGCAGGACTGACCCTGGTGGCCACTATTATGAGCATGTTTCCCAGGAGAGTGGTAAGGTAAATGACCAGAAAGAGCAGGAAGAACCAGCCCTGTAGGTTGGAGTGGTTGGGAAATCCCAAGAAAATGAATTCAGTGACAAATGATTGATTGCTCATTTCCAATGGTTAATAGCTACAAAACAGAGAAAAAGAGACCATGATGTAAATGGACTGAAAGAACCCCAAACAGGCTTGTTAATCTGCAGCAACATGGCAAATAATATCGAATGTAAAGCAGCCTGGAGACTGATAACCTGTGGGACTGGTCTCAGGGAATCAGACCCATGGAGCTGCACACATTTGCAGGGGTGATGGTGGGTGAGAGTAACCAGAGAATTGCTAGAAGCCAACAGAAAGCCATTCGACCTCATCATGGTGTAAAGTCATTTCTCACTGTCTCAGTAATCTCTGTCTCCTGTTGTCCTTTTATGAAAACATAGGATTTTGGAGAAGTTCATTTTCATTGCAAATGTTAAGAAAAAAATTTACAAAGCAGAGTCATCATCTGCAGAAGCAGTCGGTGTTGCCTTCAGTGTTTTCCAATGTAGAGTTTTTCTCATTTTACATCAATCTTGATCAATGTGTTCGGAAAGGCAGAAGTTAACTATTCCTGTACAATGCTGAAATTATCAGGCCCAGAGCAAAATAGAGGAAAGAAGTTGATGAAGTGGGGTTGCACTGGCTATCTTAAGTATACAAGGAAGATCAGTGGAGTAGAAGGAGAATGAGAGGGCGGAGAGGTTTGTGAAGGGAGGGAATGTGAAAGGTCTTTACGCAGATCATGTTATGTGCACATGGAAGTCTACCACAGGGAACTGCACCTGTATGTATATGTAGAAAGCACCAGACAGAGATTAACAGATAAATGACTCAAAGAAAGATCAGTAGAGAAAGGAGAATGGGGGCGGGAAGGGGAGGAAGATGGGGGGTGGGGACTGAATCGAGTAAATCAGATTTCATGCACGTAGGATCTTTTCCAAATCAACCCAACTTCTATGTATAACTATTATGCTCTAATAAAAAATTTAAGAAGATGACATGATCCTGTCAGCAAAGAGTGAGATTTGAATTCTTCTTGACCTATTTGTATACCTTTAATTTCTTTCTTTTGTCCAATGGCTCTGGCAATTTCAAGGATGAAGTTGAATAGAAGTGGTGAAAGAGGGGGCACCCTGTCTTCTTTCAGTTTTTAGAGTGAATGCTTTCAACCTTTCTCCACTTAGAATGATGCTGCCTTGGGTTTAGCATAGATAGCATTTACAATGCTTTTCCAAAGTTCCTTCTGTCTCTAGTGTTTCTACCGTTTTGACAGGTAGGGGTGTTATATTTTGTTAAATGCTTTTTCTGCATCTATTGAGATGATCAATAAACTTACATCTCTCTTAAATAAACTTAATCTCTCCCCTTTGGTTAAACATTCAGATCATCTTCAGTCCTATAAATATTTTAATGAACATTTTCCTACATAAACATATGTGACCATTTTGAATTATCTCTTCAGAATAAAATTTAAATCTGACATAAAAGAATTTGTTGTGCAGTTTCTATTTAAAACTAGCTCATGGAGACATTATATTAATTGAAATAAGCCAGACACATAAAGAGAAATAGCAGTTTTTCACTTCTTTGTGGAAGCTAAAAAGTTGATCTCAGAGAAGTAGGGAGTAGAGCCGTGGTTATTGGAGCCTGGGAGAGAATCACAATAATCATTGTGAGTCTGATTTCTCAAAGACGCATGTGAAGGACTGCCTGAAACATGCCCTCTAAGTGTGGCCTTTAAAAAAATAAGAGTGGACTTCTAAAAGGGTGTTCAGAAAATCTCTCTTTTCTCCTCAGTGGGCAGCAGGAGGTCCATGGGTCTGGCTGACTAGGAGCTAGCTGTGGTGTTCAAATGGGCAGGACCAGGACGGCTGGAGAATCTCAATAATCACTAGTAGACCACATTCTAGGTGAGGGCAGGGTGGAAACAGACCATCCAGAAGGAAATGGCTTGAGCTCTGAAAATGATAGAATCTGTGAATTTAGGAAATGGTTGTGGGTCCAATCCACTAATAACACCTACTCCCTGGGTCAGTCCACGGTTGCCACAGTTACCACAGGCCTTACCAGAACAACCCGGAGGGGGAGATGCACTCTGGCCACCTGGATTGGAGGTTTGGTCTGGGGCCAGCTGACCCATTGCTGCCGTCCTGAGATGAGGTGGGACACCGAGGTGGAAGGGAACAATGGGGGAAGCGTCCCTAGCAAATGGCATCCAGAAGGTTAAGGCTTGGGAGGGGACAGGAGGAGACAGTTCGCAGGGGACAAGATGTGATTCCCCAGAGCATGTCCCCGGACACACTTCACCTGCCCACACTCCTCTCAGTACAGTGGGCCTTTCAGATAATTAACCCACAAAATGGATGGATCCACAGATTAGGTCACAAGTCTCACAGTCTAATCATTTCACCTCTGAACACTGCTACTGTGGCTGACCCTGAGCTTTTGGTGGGGGGATACCTTATTTCTAAGCCATAATAGTCTCTACAGTCCATGTGCTTTGGTTAGAATACCTTCATGTCGTCTGGGAGAGTAATCAGGTGCCAAAACAAGATTAAAAAAAAATATCTGGTAACTGAAGATGTGAAATTTGGATCTTGGGGAAAAGCTCTGAAGAGGAGCCCTGGGTGGAGCACTATAAAATCCTGGTGAGGAGGACACAAGAGGGCACCTGGTCTTTGGTGTAGCTGAGTGGCAGTTGGATCACTCATTAAAACATAAAAAAATGAGAAGAAGCCTGTCTGGGGAGAGGAAAAAAAAAAGGAGGTTGGGCCTAGAGTCTGGGTACCTGCGGGGTCTCCCCAAGGAGATTCCAGGAGGCAGTGGGACAGGTTCCCAGGAGATAGGCCTGGGAGTCATGGCTTAGAGTGACTGTGGAAGTCACAGGTGCTTATAAAGCCAAAGGAGAGCAAGGTGAGGAGAGAGGGCCTGATGGACTGTGCGGAAAAGAAGGTGTCCAGAAGGAGGCTCACCAGTTATCAGCAATCATTCTTCACCACAGTGTCAAAGCTCTGCTCTCTGTACAAGGCCTTCTGCACCCCAGTCTAAAACCTCTGCTCTCTATAACAGTCCTTCTGCACCCCAGTCTACAACCTCTGCTCCCTGCAACCATCCTTCTCCATTCCAATCTCAACGTTCTGCTCTCTGGAACACTCTTTCTGCACCCCAGTCTCGAACATCTGCTCTCTGCAACAGTCCTTCTGCACCTCAGTCTGAAAACTCTGCTCTCTGCAACAATAATTCTGCACCCCAGTTTCCAACCTCTGCTCTCTTTAACAGTCCTTCTAAACCTCAGTCTGCAAACTCTACTCTCTATAATATCCTTCTGCACACCAGTCTCCAAACTGTGATATCTGTAACAGGCCTTCTGCAACCTAGTCTCCAACGTCTGCTCCCTGCAAAGAAACTTCTGCACCCTATTCTTCAAGTTCTGCTCTCTGAAAGAGTCCTTCTGCACCCCACTCTAGAACATCTGCTCTCTGCAACAGTCCTTCTGCACCTAAGTCTGAAAACTCTGCTCTCTGCAACAATCATTCTGCAACCCAGTCTCCAACCTCTGCTCTCTTTAACAGTCCTTCTGCACCTCAGTCTCCAAACTCTGCTCTCTATTATATCTTTCTGAACACCAGTCTCCAAACTGTGATATCAGGCCTTCTGAACCCTAGTCTCCAACTTCTGCTCTCTGAAAGAATCCTTCTGCACCTCAGTCTCCATGTTCTGCCCTCTGAAAGAGTCCTTCTGCACCCCACTCTAAAACATCTGCTCTCTGCAACAGTCCTTCTGCACCTAAGTCTAAAAACTCTGCTCTCTGTAACAGTCATTCTGCACCTCAGTCTCCAACCTCTGCTCTCTGTAACAGTCCTTCTGCACCCCAGTCTCAAATCTATGCTCTCTACAACATTTCTTGTGCACCCCAGTATCCAACCTATGCTCTCTGTAACTGTCCTTCTGCATTCCACTATCCAAACTCTGCTCTCTGTAAGATCCTTCTGCACCTCAGTCTCCAACCTCTGCTCGCTGAAAAGATACTTCTGCACCCCAGTCTTCGAACTCTGCTCTCTGTAACAGTTCTTCTGCACCTCAGTCTCTAACCTTTGCTCTCTGGAAAAATCTTTCTGCAACTCAATTTCCAACCTCTGGTCTCTGTAACAGTCCTTCTGCACCTCAGTATCCAACCTCTTCTCTCTGTAATGATCTTTCTGCACTTCAGTCTCCAACCAGTGCTCTCTTTAACAGGCCTTCTGCACTGCAGTCTCCAACCTCTGCTCTCTGTAACAGTTCTTCTGCACCCCAGTTTCCGAGCTCTTTTCTCTTTTACGGTCCTGCTGCACCCGAATCAAACCTCTGCACTCTGTAACAATCTTTCTGAACCCCAGTCTCAAAACTCTGTTCTCTTTAACAGTTCTTCTGAACCAGAATATCAAAACTCTGCTCTCTATAACACTCTTTATGCAACCCAGTCTCCATCCTCTGCTCTCTGTAAGAATCCTTCTGCACTCCTGTCTCCAACCTCTGCTTTCTGTAAAAGTCCTTCTTCACCTCAGTCTCCAACCTCTGCTCTCTGTAACGATCCTTCTGCACCTCAGTCTCCAACCTCTGCTCTCTTTAACAGTCCTTATGCATTCCAGTATCCAACATCTGCTCTCTGCAATGATCCTTCTTCTCTCCAGGCTCCAACCTCTGCTCTCTGCAAAGGTACTTCTGCACCCCAGTCTCCAAACTCTCCTCTCTGTAACAGTCCTTCTATACCGCAGTCTCCAACCTCTTCTCTCTGTAACGGTCTTTCTGCAATTCAATTTCCAACCTCTTCTTTCTATAATAGTGCTTCTGCACCTCAGTCTGAAACCTATGCTCTCTGCAACGATCCTTCTGTACCCAAGTCTCCGAAATGTGCTATCTGTAACAGTTTTTCTTCACCCCAGTCTCCAAACTCTGCTCTCTGTAAAACGCCGTCTGCACTCCAGTTTCCAAACTCTGCTCTCTGTAACAGGCCTTCTGCACTCCAGTCTCCAAACTCTTCTCTCTGCAACAATCTTTCTGCACCTCAGTTTCCAACCTCTACTCTCTGCAACAGTTATTCTGCACCCCAGTCTCTAACCTCTGCTCTCTGTAAGATTCTTCTGCACCTCAGTCTCCAACCTCTGTTCTCTGTAACAGTCTATATGCACCCCAGTATCCAACCTCTGCTCTCTGTAACAATCTTAGGCACCTAAATTTCCAATTTCAGCTCTCTGCATCGGTCCTTCTGCACCTCAGTCTACAACCTCTGCTCTCTGTAACAGTCCTTCTGCAACCTAGTCTTCAACCTCTACTCTCTGCAACATTTCTTCTGCACCCCAGTCTCCAACCTGTGCTCTCTGTAACTGTCTTTCTGCACCCAGTCTCCAACATCTGCTCTCTGTAAGTATCGTTCTCCACCATAGTCTCCAACCTCTGCTCTCCTCAACAATCATTCCGCACCTCAGTCTCCAACCTCTGCTCTCTGCAACAATCATTCTGCACCTCAGTCTTCAACCACTGGTCTGTGTAACAGTACTTATGCAGCTCAGTCTCCAACCTATGCTCTCTGTGAGATACTTCTGCACACCAGTCTGCAACATCTGCTCTCTGCAATGATCCTTTAGAACCCCAGGCTCCAACCTCTGCTCCCTGTAACTGTCCTTCTGTACAGCAGTCTCCAAACTCTGCTCTCTGTAACGGTCCTTCTACACCCCAGTCTCCAACCTCTACTTTTTGTATTAGTCTTTCTGCACCCCAGTCTCCAAACTCTGCTCTCTGTAACAGTTCTTCTGCACCTCAGTCTCCAAACTCTGCACTCTGCAACAGTCCTCTGCACCCCAGTCTCCACCCTCTGCTCTCGGTAACAGTTCTTCTGCACCCCAATCTCCAAACTCTGCTCTCTGTAACACTCCTTCTGCATTCCAGTCTCTAACCTGTAATTTCTGTAACAATTCGTCTGGACATTAGTCTCCAACCTCTGCTCTCTACAACGTTCCTTCTGTTCCTCAGTTTCCAAACTCTACTATATGTAAAAGTTCTTCTGCACCTCAGTCTCCAAATTTGCTCTCTAAGATCCTTCTCCAACCAATTCTCCAAACTCTGCTCTCTGTAACAGTCCTTCTTCACCCCGATCTCCAAACTCTGCTCTCTGTAACAGGCCTTCTGCACCAAAGTCTTATAACTCTGCTCTCTTTAATAGGCCTACTGCACCCAAGTCTCCATCCTCTGTTCTCTGCAACGATGCTTCTGCAACCCAGGATCCAACATCTGCTCTCTGCAACAGTACTTCTGCTCCTTAGTCTGAAAACGCTGCTCTCTGCAACAATCCTTGTGCACCCCAGTTGTAAACCTCTGCTCTTGTAACACTTCTTCTGCACCTCTGTCTCCAAAATGCTCTCTGTAAAATCCTTCTGCAACCCAGTCTCGAAACTGTGCAATCTGTAACAGTCCTTCTGCGCCCCAGTCTCCAACCTCTGCTCTCTGCAACAGTCATTCTGCACCCCAGTCTCCAACCTCTATTTTCTGTAAGATCCTTCTGCACCACAGTTGCCAACCTCTTCTCTCTTTATCAGTTCCTCTGCACCCAGGTCTCCAAACTCTGCTCTCTGTAACAGTTTTTCTGAACCCCAGATTCCAACATCTGCTCTCTGAAATGATCCTTCTTCTACCCAGTCTCCAAACTTTGTTCTCTGTAAAAGTCCTTTTGTTTCACAGTCTTCACCCTCTTCTCTTTGTAATGGTCCATCTGCTCCCCAATTTGCAACCTCTGTTTTCTGTAACAGTTACTCTGAACCCCAGTCTTCAAACTCTTCTCTCTGCAACGATCTTTCTGGACCTCAGTCTCCTAACTCTGCTCTCTGTAAAAGTCCTTCTGCCCCTCAGTCTCCATTCTTTGCTCTCTGTCATGCTATTTCTGCACCCCAATATTTAATCTCTGCTCTCTGTAACATTCTGTCTGCACCTCTGTGTCCAACGTCTGCTCTCTGTAATAGTCCTTCTGCACCCCAGTCTCCAAACTCTGTTCTTTGTAACAGTCCTTCTGTACCGAAGTCTCCAACCTCCACTCTCTATAACAGTCCTTCTGCACCCTAATTGCCAACCTCTGCTTTCTGAAACAGTTCTTCAGCACCTCAGACTCCAACCTCTGCTCTCTTTAACAGACCTTCTAAGCCTCAGTCTGAAATCTCTGCTGTCTGCAACATTCCTTCTAAACCCCAGTTTCCAAACTGTGCTATCTGTAACAATTTTTATGCACCCCAGTCTCCAACATCTGCTCTTCGTAACAGGTCTTCTGCAACTCAATCTCCAAAGTCTGCCCTCTGTAACAGGCCTTCTGCACCCCAGTCTCCAAATTCTTCTCCCTGCAACAGTCTTTCTGCACCCCAGTCTCCAACCCCTGCTCTCTGTAAGATTCTTCTGCACCCTGTTTTCCAAATTTTGCTCCCTGTAAAAGTTCTTCTGCACCCCAGTCTCCAAACTCTACTTTCCATATCAGTTATTATGAACAACAGTCTAAAACCTCTGCTCTCTGTAACAGTCCTTCTGCACCTCAGTCTCCAACCTCTGCTCTCTGTAACAGTCCTTCTGCACCCCAGTCTCCAACCTCTGCTCTCTGCAAAAATTTTTCTACACACCAGTCTCCAACATCTGCTCTCTGCAACGATCTTTCTGCATTCCAGTCTCCAATGCCTGCTCTCTGCAACAGTCCTTCTACACCCCAGTCTTAAACCTTTGCTCTCTGCTACAGTCCTTCTGCACCCCCGTCTCCAACATCTCTTCTCTGCAACATCTCTTCTGCACCCCAGTCTTTAAACTGTGCTCTCTGTAACTATCCTAATACACCACCGGTCTCCAAACTCTGCTCTCTGAAGCGATCCTTCTGCACCTCAGTCTTCAACCTCTGCTCTCTGCAACGATTCTTCTACACTCTAGTCTCCAACTTCTGTTTTCTGCAACTGTCCTTCTGACCCCAGTCTCCAACATCTGCTCTCTGAAAGGATCCTTCTTCTACTCAGTCTCCAAACTCTGCTCTCTGTAAAAGACCTTTTGTATCGCAGTCTCCAACCTCTTCTCTTTGTAATGGTTTATCTGCTCCCAAATCGCAAAACTCTGCTTTCTGTAACAGTCCTTCTGCCCCTCAGTCTCCATCCTTTGCTCTCTGTAATGGTCCTTCTGCAACCCAGTCTTCAACCTCTGCTCTCTGCAACAAACCTTCTGCATCCCAGTCTCTAACGTCTGCTCTCTGTAAGATCCTTCTGCACCCCGTTCTCCAAACTTTGCTCTCTGTAACAGTCAATCTGCACCTCAGTCTCCAACCTCATCCCTCTTCAATGGCCCTTCTGCACCCCAGTATCCAACCTCTGTTCTCTGCAGCAGTCAGTCCTTCTGCACACCACGCTTTAAACTCTGCTATCTGTAACAGTCCTTCTGCACCCCAGTCTCCAAACTCTTCTTTCTGCACCAATCTTTCAACACCTCAGTCTCCAACCTCTACTCTCTGTAAAACTCCTTCTGCACCTCAGTCTCTATCCTTTGCTCTCTGTAATTGTCCTTCTGCACCCCAGTCTCCAATCTCTGCTCTCTGTAACAATCCATCTGCACCTCTGTTTCCAACGTCTGCTCTCGGTAACAGTCCTACTGCACCCCAGTCTCCCACATCTGCTCTCTGCAATGGTCCTTCTGCACCCCAGTCTCCAAACCCTTCTCTCTATAACACTCTTTCTGCACCCCAATTTCCAACCTCTCCTCTCTGTAACAGTCCTTCTAAGCCTCAGTCTGAAACTTCTGCTCTCTGAAACAATCCTTCTAAACAACAGTCTCCAAACTGTGCTATCTGTAACAATCCTTCTGCACCCCAGTCTTTAACACCTGCTCTCTGTATCAGGTCTTTTGCAACCCAGTATCCAAACTCAGCTCTCTGTATCAGCCCCTCTCCACCCCATTCTTTAACCTCTGCTCTCTGCAAATGTCCTTCTACACCCCAGTCTCCAACCTCTGCTCTCTGCAACGATCCTTCTGCATCCCAGTCTCTAACGTCTGCTCTCTGTAAGATCCTTCTGCACCCCGTTCTCCATACTTTGCTCTCTGTAACAGTCATTCTGTACGTGAGTCTCCAACCTCATCTCTCTGAAACGGCCCTTGTGCACCTCAGTATCCAACCTCTGTTCTCTGCAGCTGTCCTTCTGCACCCCAAGCTAAAAACTCTGCTCTCTGTAACAGTCCTTCTGCACCCCTGTCTCCAAACACTACTTTCCGTATCAGTTATTCTGCACAAGTCTAAAACCTCTGCTCTCTGTAACAGTCCTTCTGCACCTCAGTCTTCAACCTCTGCTCTCTGCAACGATCCTTCTGCATCTAACTCTCCCACATCTGCTCTCTGCAACGAGCCTTCTGCACCCCAGTCTCCAAACTCTGTTCTCTGTAACAGTCCTTCTGTAAGGCATTCTCCAAACTCTTCTCTCTATAACGGTCCTTCTACACCCCAATTTCCGACCTCTGCCCTCTGTAACAGTCCTTCTAAGCCTCAGTCTGAAACTTCTGCTCTCTGCAACAATCATTTTAAACCCCAGTCTCAAAACTGTGCTATATGTAAAAATCCTTCTGCACCCCAGTCCCCAACATCTGCTCTCTATAACAGGTGTCCTACAACCCAGTCTCCAAACTCTGCTCTCTGTAACAGGCCTTCTGCACCCTAGTCTCCAACCTCTTCTCTCTGCAACGATTCTTATGCACCTCAGTCTGCAACCTCTGCTCTCTGCAACAGTCCTTCTGCACCCCAGTCTCAAATCTCTGCTCTCTGTAAGATCCTTGTGCACCCCGGTTTCCAAACTTTGCTCTCTGTAACAGTCAATCTGCACCTCAGTCTCCAACCTCATCCCTCTTCAACGGCCCTTCTGCACCACAGTATCCAACCTCTGTTCTCTGCATCGGTCCTTCTGCTCACAAGGCTACAAACACTGCTATCTGTAACAGTCCTCCTGCACCTGAGTCTCCAAACTCTACTTTCCGTATTAGTTATTCTGCACCCCAGTCTAAAACCTCTGCTCTCTGTAACAGTCCTTCTGCACCTCAGTCTCCAACCTCTGCTCTCTGCAACAGTCCTTCTGCACCCCAGTCTCCAAACTTTGCTCTCTGCAAAAATTCTTCTACACACCAGTCTCCAACATCTTCTCTCTGCAACGATCCTTCTGCATCCCAGTCTCCAATGTCTGCTCTCTGCAACAGTCCTTCTACACACCAGTCTCAAAACTCTGCTCTCTGCTACAGTCCTTCTCCACCCCAGTCTCCAACCTCTGCTCTCTGCAACATCTCTTCTGCACCCCATTCTTTAAACTGTGCTCTGTGTAACAATCCTACTGCACGCCGGTCTCAAAACTCAGCTCTCAGTAGCGATCCTTCTTCACCTCATTCTCCAACCTCTGCTCTCTGCAACGATCCGTCTGCACCCCAGTCTCCATTCTGTGCTTTTTGTAAGAATCCTTTTGCACCCAAGTCTCCAATCTCTCCTCTCTGTAAAAGTCCTTCTGCACCAAAGTCTCCAAGTTCTGCAATCTGTAACAGTCCTTCTGCACCCCAGTCTCAAACATCTGCACTCAGAAATTATCTTTCTGCACCTCCTCAGTCTCCAACCTCTGCTCTCTTTAATAGTCCTTCTGCACCCAGTCTTCAACATCTGCTGTCTGCAATGATCCTTCTTATTCCCCAGACTCCAACCTCTGCTCTCTTCAATCGTCCTTCTACATTTCAGTTTCCAAAATCAACTCTCTGTAACAGTCCTTCTGCACCCTAGTCTCCAAACTCTGCTCTCTGAAACAGTCCTTCTGCACCCCTGTCTCCAACCTCTGCTCTCAGTAAGAGTTCGTCTGCACCCCAATCTCTAAACCCTGCTCTCTGTAACACTCGTTCTGCACCCCAGTCTCCAAACTCCTCTCTGCAACGATCCTTCTGCACCTCAGTCTCCAACCTCTGCTGTCTGTAATAGTCATTCTCCACCTCAGTCTCCATTTTTTGCTCTCTCTAATCGTCCTTCTGCACCCCAGTCTCCAATCTCTGCTCTCTGTAACAATCCTATTGCACCTCTGTCTCCAATGTATGCTCTATGTAACAGTCCTTCTGCACCCTAGTTTCCAAACTCTGCTAACTGTAACAGTCCTTTTGTACCGCAGTCTCCAACCTCTTCTCTCTATAACGGTACTTCTGAACCCAAATGCCAACCTCTGTATTCTGAAACAGTCCTTCTACACCTCAAACTCCAACCTCTGCTCTCTGTAACAGTCATTCTAAGGCACAGTCTGAAAAATCTCCTCTCTGCAACAATCTTTCTAAACCCCAGTCTTCAAACTGTGCTATCTGTAACAATCCTTCTGCACCCCAGTCTCAAATATCTGCTCTCTGTAACAGGTCTTCTGCACTCAGTCTCCAAACTCTGCTCTCTGTAACAGTCCTTCTGCACCTCAGTCTCCAACCTCTTCTCTCTCTAACAGGCTTACTGCACCCCAGTCTCCAACATCTACTTTTTGTAACAGGTTTTCTGCAACCAAGTCTCCAAACTCTGCTCTCTGTAACAGGCCTTCTGCACCCCAGTCTCCAAACTCTGCTTTCCGCAAAAGTCTTTCTACACCCCAGTCTCCAACCTCTGCTCTCTGCAACGATGCTTCTGCATCCCAGTCTCCAAAGTCTGCTCTCTGTAAGATCATTCTGCACCCCGTTCTTTAATCGTTGCTCTCTGTAACAGTCATTCTGTATTTCAGTCTCCAAGCTTATCTTTCTGCAATGGCCCTTGTGCAACTCAGTATCCAACCTCTGTTCTCTGCAGCTGTCCTTCTGCACCCCAGGCTACAAACTCTGCTCTCTTTAACAGTTCTTCTGCACCCCAGTCTCCAAACTCTACTTTCCGTATCAGTTATTCTGCACCCCAGTCTAAAACCTCTGCTCTCTGTAAAAGTCTTTCTGCACCTCAGTCTCCAACCTCTGCTCTCTGCAAGAGTCCTTATGCACCCCAGTCTCCAACCTCTGCTCTCTGCTACAGTCTTTCTGCACCCCAGTCTTCAACCTCTGCTCTCTGCAACATTTCTTCTGCACCCCAGTCTCCAACCTGTGCTCTCTGAAACTATCCTACTGCACCCCAGTCTCCAACCTCTGCTCTCAGCATCGATCCTTCTGCATCCCAGTCTTCAACCTTTGCTGTCTGCAAAAGTACTTCTGCACCCCAGTCTCCAAGCTCTGCTCTTTGTAACAGTCCTTCTGCACATCAGAGTCAAACCTCTGCTTTGTGTAACTTTCCTTCTGCACCTCATGTTCAAACTCTGCTCTCTGTAACAGGCCTACTGCACCACAGTATCCAACCTCTGCTTTCTGTAACAGTTCTTCTAAAGCCAAATCTCAAAACTCTGCTCTCTGTAACACTCCTTGTGCACCCCAGTCTTCATCCTCTGCTGTCTTTAAGAATCCTTTGACACCCCTGTTTCCAACCTCACCTCTCTGTAAAAGTCATTCTGCACCTCAGTATCAAAACTCTGCAATCTGTAACGGTCCTTCTGCAACCCAGTCTCCAAACTCTGCTCTCTGTATCAGTCCTTTTGCACCCAAGTCTCCAAACTCTGCTGTCTGCAAAACTTTTTTTTTTTATTGATTGTTCAAAACATTACAGAGCTCAAGACATATCATCTTTCATACATTCGACTCAATTGGGTTTTGAACTCCCCAAATACATAATACAGACTCACTTCTGTTACATACTCACATTTTTACATAATGGCATATTAGTGACTGTTGTATTCTGCTACCTTTCCTATCCCCTACTATCCCCCCTCCCCTCCCCTCCCCTCCCATCTTCCCTCTCTACCTCCTCTGCTGTTGTTCAATTCTCTCCCCTTTTTCCCCCCACCCTCTTGCCCCTCATAACCTCTTATAATTTTGTGTATCACTGAAGGTCTCCTACCATTTCCATATGTTTTCCCTTCTCTCTTCCTTTCTCTCCCCCTATTCGTCTTAGTTTACTGTTAGTCTTTTCCTCATGCTCTTCCTTCCTGTTCTATTCTTAGTGGCTCTCTTTATATCAAAGAAGACATTTGACATTTGTTTTTTAGGGCTTGGCTAGTTTCACTTAGCATAATCTGCTCTAATGCCATCCATTTCCCTGCAAATTCTATGATTTTGTCGTTTCTTAGTGCTGCATAATACTCCATTGTGTATAGCTGCCACAATTTTCACAGTCTCCAAACTCTGCTCTCTGTAACAGTCCTTCTGCACCGCAGTCTCCAACCTCTTCTCTCTATAAGGGTACTTCTGAACCGCAATTGCCAACCTCTGCGTTCTGAAAAGGTCCTTCTGCACCTGAGACTCCAAACTCTGCTCTCTATAACAGTCCTTCTAAGCCTCAGTCTGAAACCTCAGCTCTCTGCAACAATCCTTCTAAACCCCAGTCTCCAAACTGTGCTCTCTGTAACAATCCTTCTGCACCCCAGTCTCAAACTTCTGCTCTCTGTAACAGGTCTTCTGAAACTCAGTCTCCAAAGTCTGCTCTCTATAACAGGCCTTCTGCACCCCAGTCTCCAATCTCATCTTTCTGCAACGATTCTTCTGCACCTCAGTCTCCAACCTCTGCTCTCTGCAACAGTCCTTTTGCACCCCAGTCTCCAAACTCTGCTCCCTGTAAGATCCTTCTGCACCCCGTTCTCCAAACTTTGCTCTCTGTAACAGTCATTCTGCACCTCAGTCTCAAAACTCATCTCTCTGCAACGGCCCTTCTGCACCCCAGTGTCCAACCTCTGTTCTCTGCAGCAGTCCTTCTTCACCCCAAACTACAATCTCTGCTGTCGATAACAGTCAGTCTGCACCCCAGTCTCCAAACTCTACTTTCCGTTTCAGTAATTCTGCACCCCAGTCTAAAACCTCTGCTCTCTGTAACAGGCATTCTGCACCTCAGTCTCCAAACTCTGCTCTCCTCAACAGTCCTTCTGCTCCCCAGTCTCACAACTCTGCTCTATGCAAAAGTCCTTCTACACATTAGTCTCCAACCTCTGCTCTCTGCTACAGTCCTTCTGCACCCCAGTCTCCAACCTCTGCTCTCTTCAACATTTCTTCTGCACCCCAGTCTCCAACGTGTGCTCTCTGTAACAGTCCTTCTGCACCCCAGTCTCCAACATCTGCTCTCTGCAACGATCCTTCTTCTACCCAGTCTCCAAACTCTGCTCTCTGTAAAAGTTCTTTTTTATCTCAGGCTCCAACCTCTTTACTTTGTATGGGTCCATCTGCTCCCCAATTGCCAACCCCTGCTTTCTGTAACAGTACTTCTGCACCCCTGTCTCCAAACTCTTTTGTCTGCAATGATCCTTCTGCATCTCAGTCTCCAACTTCTGTTCTCCTTAAAAGTCCTTCTGCATCTCAGTCTTCATCCTTTGCTTTTTGTAATGGTCCTTCTGCACCCCAGTCTCCAATCTCTGCTCTGTGTAACAATCGTTCTGAACCTCTGTCTCCAATGTCTGCTCTCTGTAACAGTCCTTCTGCATCCCACTCTCCAAACTCTGCTCTCTGTAACAGTCCTTCTGCACCGCAGTTTCCAACCTCTTCTCTCTATAAGGGTACTTCTGAACCACAATTGCCAACCTCTGCGTTCTGAAAAGGTCCTTCTGCACCTGAGACTCCAACCTCTGCTCTCTGTAACAGTCCTTCTAAGCCTCAGTCTGAAACCTCAGCTCTTGGAAACAATCCTTCTAAACCCCAGTCTCCAAACTGTGCTCTCTGTAACAATCCTTCTGCACCCCAGTCTCAAACATCTGCTCTCTGTAAAAGGTCTTCTGCAACTCAGTCTCCAAAGTCTGCTCTCTGTAACAGGCCTTCTGCACCCTAGTCTCCAATCTCTTCTTTCTGCAACGATTCTTCTGCACCTCAGTCTCCAACTTCTGCTCTCTGCAACAGTGTTCGGCTCCCCAGTCTTCAACCTCTGCTCTTTGTAAGATCCTTCTGCACCCCGTTCACCAAACTTTGCTCTCTGTAACAGTCATTCTGATCCTCAGTCTCCAAACTCATCTCTCTGATACGGCCCTTCTGCACCCCAGTGTCCAACCTCTGTTCTCTGCAGCAGTCCTTCTGCACACCAAACTACAAACTCTGCTGTCGGTAACAGTCAGTGTGCACCCCAGTCTCCAAACTCTACTTTCCGTTTCAGTAATTCCGCACCCCAGTCTAAAACCTCTGCTCTCTGTATCAGCCCTTCTGCACCTCAGTCTCCAAACTCTTCTCTCCTCAACAGTCTTTCTGCACCCCAGTCTCAAAACTCTGCTCTGTGCAAAAGTCCTTCTGCACCCCAGTCTCCAACCTCATCTCTCTTCAACATTTCTTCTGCACCCCAGTCTCCAACCTGTACTCTGTAACTATCCCACTGCACCCTGGTCTCTAAACTCTGCTCTCTGTAGCGATCCTTCTGCACCTCAGTCTCCAACCTTTGCTCTCTGTAATGGTCCTTCTGCAGCCTAGTCTCCAACATCTGCTCTCTACAACAATCTTTCTGCACCAAATTCTCCAAACTCTGCTCTCTATAACGGTCTTTCTGCACCTCAATTGCCAACCTCTGCTTTCTGTAACAGTCTTTCTGCACCTCAGATTCCAAACTCTGCTCTCTGTAACAGTCCTTCTAAGCCTCAGTCTAAAAACTCTGCTGTCTGCAACAATCCTTCTGCACCATAGTCATCAAACTGTGCTATCTGTAACAATTCCTCTGCACCCCAGTCTCCAGACTCTGCTCTCTGTAACAGGCCTTCTGCTCCCCAGTCTCCAACCTCTTCTCTCTGCAACGATTCTTCTGCACTCAGTCTTCAACCTCTGCTCTCTGCAACAGTCCTTCTAAACCGCAGTCTCCAACCTCTGCTCTCTGCAATTATCCTTCTGCATCCCAGTTTCCAACAACTGCTCTCTGCAACAGTCCTTCTGCACCCCAGTCTACAACCTCTGTTCTCTTCTACAGTACTTCTGCACCCCAGTATCCAACCTCTGCTCTTTGAAACATTTCTTCTGCACCCAAGTCTCCAACCTGTGCTCTCTGTAACTGTCCTGCTGCAACCCAGTCTCCAACCTCTGCTCTCTGTAGCGATCCTTCTGCACCTCATTCTCCAACCTCTGCTCTCTGCAACGATCCTTCTGCAAACCAGTCTCCATTCTCTTCTCTCTGTAAAAGTCAATCTGCACCTCAGTCTCCAAGTTCTGCAAACTGTAACATTCTTTCTGCACCCCAGTCTCAAACCTCTGCACTCAGAAATAATCTTTCTGCACCTCAGTCTCCAACCTCGGCTCTCTTTAATAGTTCTTCTGCACCCCAGTCTCCAACATCTGCTCTCTGCAATTATCCTTCTTCTCCCCAGGCTCCAATATCTGCTCTCTGAAACAGTCTTTCTACATCCCAGTTACCAAAATCTGCTCTCTGTAAAAGTTCTTCTGCACCTCAGTCTCCAAACTCTGCTCCCTGTAACGGTCCTTCTGAAACCCATTCTCCAACCTCGGCTTTTTGTATCAGTTCTTCTGCACCCCAGTCTCCAACCTCTGCTCTCTGTATGAGTCCTTTTTCACCTCAGTCTCCAACCTTTGGTCTCTGCAGCAGTCTTTTTACACCCCAGGAACCAAACTCTGCTCTGTGTAACGATCCTTCTGCACCATAGTTTCCAACCTCTGCTCTGTGCAACGATCTTTCTGCACCCCAGTATCCAACCTCTGCTCTCTGTATCAGTCCTTCTGCACCCCAGTCTCCAACATCTGCTCTCTGCAACGATCCTTCTTCTACCCAGTCTCCAAACTCTGCTCTCTGTAAAAGTTCTTTTTTATCGCAGTCTCCAACCTCTTCTCTTTGTAAGGGTCCATCTGCTCGCCAATTGCCAACCCCTGCTTTCTGTAACAGTCCTTCTGCACCCCAGTCTCCAAACTCTTTTTTCTGCAATGATCCTTCTGCATCTCAGTCTTCAACTTCTCTTCTCTCTAAAAGTCCTTCTGCATCTCAGTCTTCATCCTTTGCTTTTTGTAATGGTCCTTCTGCACCCCAGTCTCCAATCTCTGCTCTGTGTAACAATCGTTCTGAACCTCTGTCTCCAATGTCTGCTCTCTGTAACAGTCCTTCTGCATCCCACTCTCCAAACTCTGCTCTCTGTAACAGTCCTTCTGCACGACAGTCGTCAACCTCTCTCTCTATAAGGGTACTTCTGAACCGCAATTGCCAACCTCTGCGTTCTGAAAAGGTCCTTCTGCACCTGAGACTCCAACCTCTGCTCTCTGTAACAGTCCATCTAAGCCTCAGTCTGAAACCTCAGCTCTAGGAAACAATCCTTCTAAACCCCAGTCTTCAAACTGTGCTCTCAATAACAATCCTTCTGCACCCCAGTCTCAAATATCTGCTCTCTGTAACAGGTCTTCTGAAACTCAGTCTCCAAAGTTTGCTCTCTGTAACAGGCCTTCTGCACCCTAGTCTCCAATCTCTTCTTTCTGCAACGATTCTTCTCCACCTCAGTCTCCAACTTCTGCTCTCTGCAACAGTCCTTCTTCTCCCCAGTCTCCAACCTCTGTTCTTTGTAAGATCCATCTGCACCCCGTTCTCCAAACTTTGCTCTCTGTAACAGTCATTCTGCACCTCAGTCTCCAAACTCATCTCTCTGATACCGCCTTTCTGCACCCCAGTGTCCAACCTCTGTTCTCTGGAGCAGTCCTTCTGCACCCCAAACTACAAACTCTGCTGTCAGTAACAGTCAGTCTGCACCCCAGTCTTCAAACTCTACTATCCATTGCAGTAATTCTGCACCCCAGTCAAAACCTCTGCTCTCTGTAACAGCCCTTCTGCACCTCAGCCTCCAAACTCTGCTCTCTTCAACAGTCCTTCTGCACAAAAGTCTTACAACTGTGCTCTGTGCAAAATCCTTCTACACACCAGTCTCCAACCTCTGCTCTCTGCTACAGTCCTTCTGCACCCCATTCTCCAACCTCTGCTCTCTTCTACATTTCTTCTGCACCCCAGTCTCCAACCTGTACTCTGTAACTATCCCACTGCACCCTGGTCTCTAAACTCTGCTCTCTGTAGCGATCCTTCTGCACCTCAGTCTCCAACCTTTGCTCTCTGTAATGGTCCTTCTTCACCCTAGTCTCCAACATCTGCTCTCTACAACAATCCTTCTGCACCAAAGTCTCCAAACTCTACTCTCTATAACAGTCTTTCTGCACCCCAATTGCCAACCTCTGCTTTCTGTAACAGTCTTTCTGCACCTCAGATTCCAAACTCTGCTCTCTCTAACAGTCCTTCTAAGCCTCAGTCTGAAAACTCTGGTGTCTGCAACAATCCTTCTGCACTCTAGTCATTAAACTGTGCTATCTGTACAAATCCTTCTGCACCCCAGTCTCCAGACTCTGCTCTCTGTAACAGGCCTTCTGCTCCCCAGTCTCCAACCTCTTCTCTCTGCAACGATTCTTCTGCACTCAGTCTTCAACCTCTGCTCTCTGCAACAGTCCTTCTAAACCGCAGTCTCCAACCTCTGCTCTCTGCAATGATCCTTCTGCATCCCAGTTTCCAACAACTGCTCTCTGCAACAGTCCTTCTGCACCCCAGTCTCCAACCTGACCTCTCTGTAACTGTCCTTCTGCAACTCAGTCTCCAACCTCTGCTCTCTGTAACAGTCCTTCTGCACCCCAGTCTCCAACATCTGCTCTCTGCAATGATCCTTCTCCTACCCAGTCTTCAAACTCTGCTCACTGTAAAAGTCCTTTTGTATCGCAGTCTCCAACCTCTTCTCTTTGTAACGGTCCATCTGCACCCTAAGTGCCAACCTCTGTTTTCTATAAAAGTCCTTTTGCACCTCAGACTCCAACCTCTCCTCTCTGTAACAGTCTTTTTAAGCCTCAATCTGAAACCTTTGCTCTCTACAACGGTCCATCTACACCCCAGTCTCCAAACTGTGCTATCTCTAACAATCCTTCTGCACCCAAGTCTCCAACATCTGCTCTCTGTAACAGGTCTTCTGCAACCCAGTCTCCAAAGTCTGCTCTCTGTAGCAGTCCTTCTGCACCTCAGTCTCCAACCTCATCACTCTGCAATGGACCTACTGCTTCCTAGTCTCCAACCGCTGCTCTCTGCGAAGATCATTCTGCATCCCAGTCTCCAATGTCTGCTCTCTGCAACATTCCTTCTACACCCCAGTCTGCAACCTCTGCTCTCTGCTACAGTCTTTCTGCATCACAGTCTCCAACCTCTGCTCTCTGCAACATTTCTTCTGACCCCAGTTTCCAACCTATGTAACTATCCTACTGCACCCTGGTCTCCAAACTCTGCTCTCTGTAGTGATCCTTCTGCAACTCAGTCTCCAACTTCTGCTCTCTGTAAGGGTCTTTCTGCAACCCAGTCTCCAAACTCTGCTCTCTGCAACAGTCCTTCTGCACCCCATACTCCAAGCTCTGCTCTGTGTAACAGTCCTTCTGCAAATCGGTGTCCAAAATCTGTTCTCTGTAAAATCCTTCTGCACCTCAGTCTCCAACCTCTGCTCTCTGCAATGATCCTTCCGCACCACAATCTCCAAACTCTGCTCTTTGTAACAGTCCTTCTGAACCCCAGTCTCCAACATCTGCTCTCTGCAACGATCCTTCTTCTTTCCAAGCTCCAAGCTCTGCTCTCTGCAACGGTCCTTCTGCACCCCAGTTTTCAAACTCTGCTCTCTGTAACAGTCCTTCTGCACCTCATTCTCCAAACTCTGCTTTCTGCAACAGTCCTTCTGCACAGCGGTCTCCAACATCTGCTCTCGGTAACTGTTCTTCTGCACCCAAATCTCAAAATTCTATTCTCTGTAACACTCATTCTGCACCCCAGTCTCCACACTCTGATCTCTGTAACAATCCTTCTGGACCTCAGTCTAAAACCTCTGCTCTCTGTATCAGTTCTTCTGCACCTCCATCTCCAAATTTGTTCTCTGCAATAGACCTCCTGCACCCAGTTCCAACCTCTGCTCTCTGCAACATTTTCTCTGCTTTCCAGTCTACGAACTGTGCTTTCTGTAACTTTGTTCCTGACCTCAGTCTCCATACTCTGATCTCTGCAACGATCCTTCTAAACCTCATGTTTTAACGTCTGCTCTCTGCAATGATTCGATCCTTCTGCACCCCAGTTCCCAACCTCTGCTCTCTGTAACAGTCCTTCTGCACCTCAGTCGCCAACCTCTCCTCTCTGTACCAATTTTTCTGCACCTCAGTCTCCAACCTCTGCTCTCTGTAACAGGCCTTCTACACCACAGTCTCCAACCTCTGCTCTTTGTAACAGTTCTTCTGCACCACAGTCTCCAACCTCTGCTCTCTATACAGTACTTCTGCACCCCAATCTTCAAACTCTGCTGTCTTTATCACTCCTTCTGCACCCCAGTATCCATCATCTTCTCTCTGTAAGAATCCTTCTGCACGCCAGTCTCCAACCTCTGCTCTCTGTAAATTTCCTTCTGCACCTCAGTCTCCAAACTCTGCTCTCACTAATGGTCCTTCCGCACCCCAGTATCCAACCTCTGCTCTCTGTAACGATCCATCTGCAACTCAGTCTGCAACCTCTGCTCTCTGTAACAGTCCTTCTGCACCCTAGTCTACAACATCTGCTCTCTGAAAGGATCCTTCTTCTACCCAGTCTCCAACCTCTGCTCTCTGTAACAGTCTTTTTGTATCGCAGTCTCCAAACTCTTCTTTTTGTAATGGTCCTTCTGCTCCCCAATTGCCACCATCTGCTTTCTGTAACAGTCTTTCTGCACCCCAATCTCCAACTTCTGCTCTCTGCAACAGTCCTTCTGCACCCCAGTCTCCAGACTCTGCTCTCTGAAAGATCATTTTTCATCCCAGTCTCCAAACTCTGCTTTTTGTAGCAGTTCTTCTGCACCCCAGTATCCAAACTCTGCTCTCTTTAAAAGTCTTTCTGTACCTCAGTCTCCAACCTTTGCTCTCTGTAATGGTCCTTCTGCACCTCAGTCTCAAACCTCTGCTTTCTGTAAAAATCCTTCTACACCTCACTCTCCAACGTCTGCTCTCTGTAACAGTCCTTCTCCACCACAGTCTCCAACATCTGCTCTCTGCAACGGTCATTCTGCACCCCATTCTCCAAACTCTGCTCTTTGTAACAGTCCTCCTGTAGTGCACTCTAAAAAATCTGCTCTATGTAACGGTCCTTCTGCACCAAAGCCTCCAATCTCTGCTCTCTGTAACACTCCTTCTGCACCTCAGTCTAAAAACTCTGCTCTCTGCAACAGACCTTCTTAACCTCAGTCTGAAAACTTTGTTCTCTGCAAGGATCCTACTGCACCCAAGTCTCAAAATTCTGCTCTCTGTAACAGTCCTTCTGCACCACAGTCTCCAACCTCTACTCTCTTTAACAGGCCTTTTGCACCCCATTCTCCAACCTCTTCTCTCTCTAATAGTGCTTCTTTACTTCAGTCTACAAACTCTGCTCTCTGCAAAAGTCTGTCCGAACCCCAGTCTCCAAACTCTGCTTACTGTATCACTCCATCTGCACCACAATTTCCAACATCTGCTTTCTGCAACAGTCCTTCTGCACCAAATCTCCAACCTCTGCCTCTGTAACAGTCCTAATGTAACCCAATCTCGAACCGCTGCTCTCTGCAGCAGTCCTTCTGCACCCCAATGTTAACCTGTGCTCTCTGCTACAGTCCTTATACACCCCAGTGTCCAGCCTGTGCTCTCTGCAACAGTCCCTCTGCAACCCAGTCTCCAACATCTGCTCTCTGTAACAATTTTTCCGCAACTCAGTCTTCAACCTCTGCTCTCTGCAAGGGTCCTTCGGCACCTCAGTCTCCAAAAACTACTCTCTGTAATTGTACTTCTGAACCCCTTGTCAAAACTCTGCTGCTCGTAACAGGCCTTCTGCACCCAGGTCTCCAACCTCTGTTCTTTATAACAATCCTTCTGCACCCCAGTCTCAAAATTTTGCTCTCTACAACGATCCTTCTGCACCCCAGTCTCCAACCTCTGCTATCTGTAACACGCCTTTTGTACCCAAATCTCCCACCTCTACTCTCTGTAACAGTCCTTTTGCACCTCAGTCTCCAACTTCTGCTCTCTGCAACAGTCCTTTTGCACCTCAGTATCCAAACTCATCTCTCTGCATCAATCTTTCTGCACCTCAGTCTCGAGACCCTACTCTCTGTAACACTCCTTCTGCACCGCAGTCTCAAACTTCTGCTGTCTGCAAAGATCCTGCTGCAAACCAGTCTCCAACATCTGCTCTCTGCAACAGTCCTTCTGCACCCCAGTCTCAAACCTCTGCTCTCTGCAATGATTCTTCTGCACCCCAGTATCCAACATCTGCTCTATGCAATAGTCCTTCTGCACCCCTGTCTCCAACATCTGCTCTCGGCAACAGTCCTGCTGCAACTCAGTCTGAAAACTCTGTTATCTGCAACAATCTTTCTGAACCCCAGTCTTCAAACTCTGCTCTCTGTAATAGTCCCATTGCACCTCAGTATCGAAACTCTGCTCTATGTAAGATCCTTCTGCAACCCTGTCTCCAAACTCTGCTCTCTGTAACAGTCCTTCTGCACCCCAGTCTCCAACCTCTGCTCTCGGCAACAGTGCTTGTAAACACCAGTCTCCAAACTCTGCTCTCTTAAACAGACCTTCTGCACCCCAGTCTCCAACTTCTGTTCTGTGTAAGAATCCTTCTTCACCTCAGTTACCAAACTCTGATCTCTGCAATGGTCCTTCTGCCCCACAGTCTCCAACCTCTGCTCTCTGTAACAGTCCTGCTGCACCTCAGTCTACAAACTCTGCTCTTTGTAAGATCCTTTTGCAACCTTGTCCAAAAACTCTGCTCTCTGTAAAAGTTCTTCTGCACCCCAGTCTCCAACCTCTGCTCTCTGTAACAGGCCTTTTGCACCCAGATCTCCCACCTCTACTCTGTGTAACAGTTATTTTGCACCTCAGTCTCCAACCTCTGCTCTCTGTAACAGTCCTGCTGCACCTCGGTCTACAACATCTGCTCTTTGTATATCCTTTTACAACCTTGTCTAAACACTCTGCTCTCTGTAGAATTTGTTGTGCACCCCAGTCTCCAACATGTGTTCTGTCCCGCAGACACCAACCTCTGCTACCTGTAATGGTTCTTCTGCACCCCAGTCTCCAACCTCTGCTCTCTGTAATAATCTTTCTGCACCTCAGTCTCCAACCTCTGCTCTCTGTAATGATCCTTTTGCACCCCAGTCTCCAACATGTGCTCTCTGCAATAGTCCTTCTGCACCCCAGTCTTCAACATCTGCAGTCTGCAACAGTCTACCTGAAGCTCAGTGTGAAAATTCTGCTCTCTGCAACGATCCTTGTGCACAGCAGTCTCCAAAATCCGCTCTCTGTAACAGTGCTTCTGCACCCCAGCCTACAACCTCTGCTAACTGTAAGATTCTTTCGCACCCCAGTTTCCAAATCTGCTCTCTGTAACATTCCTTCTGCTCCCCAGAATCCAACCTCTGCTCTCTGTAACAGTCCTTCTGCTCACCAATCTCCAACCTCTGCTCTCTGTAACAGTCCTTCTGCTCCCCAGTTTTTAAATTCTGCTCTCTGTAATAGTCCTTGTGTACCGCACTCCTCAACCTCTGCTGTCTACAATGATCCTTCTGCACCCCAGTCTCCAACCTCTCCTTTCTGTATCATTACTTCTGCACCACAGTTTCCAACATCTTCTCTCTTTAACATTCCTTCTGCACCTCTGTCTCCAACCTCTGCTCTCTGCAACAGTTCTTATGCACCCCAGTCTCCAACTTATGCTCTCTGCAACAGTTCTATTGCACCCCAGACTCCAAGGTCTGCACTCTGAAACAGTTCTTCTCAACACCAGTCTCCAAACTCTGCTCTATGTAACAATCCTCCTGTAGTGCAGTCTCCAAAATCTGCTCTCTGTAACGCTCCTTCTGCTCCCCAGTCTTCAACCTCTGCTTTCTGTATCAGTCCTTCTGCACCCCAGTCTCCAACCTTATCTCTCTGTAACAGTCCTTCTGCACCTCAGTCTCCAAACTCTGCTATCTGAACAGTCCTTCTGCACCCAAGGCTCAAAACTGTGCTTTCTGCAACAGTCCTTCTACACCCCATTCTCCAAAATCTGCTATCTGCAACAGTCCTTCTGCACCCCATTCTCCAAACTCTGTTTTCTGCAACAGTCCTTCTGCACCCCAGTCTCCAAACTCTGCTCTCTGTAACAATCCTTCTGCACCTCAGTCTCCAAACACTGCTCTCTACAACTGTCCTCTGAACCTCACTCTCTAAACTCTGCTCTCTGTAACAGTCCTTCTGGACCTCAGTCTCCAACATATTCTCTCTGTAAGATCCTTATGCAACCCAGTCTGTAAACTCTGCCCTTTGGAATAGTCCTTCTGCACACCTTCTCCAACCTCTGTTCTCTGTAACAGTTCTTCTGCACGCCGGTCTCAAACCTCGGCTCCCTACAACGATCCTTCTGCACGCCAGTCTCCAATCTCTGCTCTCTGCAACAGTTTTTCTGCACCCCAGTCTCCAATATCTGCTCTCTGCAACAGTCCTTCTGCATCTCAGTCTGAAAACTCTGTTTTCTGAAATGATCATTCTGCACAACAGTCTCCAACCTCTTCTCACTATAACAGTTCTGCTTTACCACAGTCTCCACAATCTTCTCTCTGTAAGTTCCTTCTGCAACCCTGTCTCCAAACTCTGCTGTTTGTAACAGTCCATCTGCACTTCAGTCTCCAACCTCAGCTCTGTGTAACAGGCCTTTTGCACTCCATTCTCCAACCTCTGCTGTCTGCATCAGTCCTTCTACACCGGAGTCTACAAACTCTGCTTTCTGTATCAGTCCATCTGCACCCCAATCTCCAACCTCTGCTATCTGTAACAGTCCTTCTGCACCTCAGTCTACAAACTCTTCTCTCTGCAACAGTCCTTCTTGAACCCAGTCTCCAACATCTGCTCTCCGCAACAGTCCTGCACCAAGTCTCCAAACTCTGCCTCTGTAACAGTCCCACTGAAAGGCAGTTTCCAACCTCTACTCACTGCAAAAGTGCTTCTTCACACAAATCTCAAACCTTTGCTCTCCGCAACAGTTCTTCTACACCCCATGTCCAGCCTCTGCTCTCTGCAGCAGTCCCTGTGCAACGCAGTCTCCATCCTCCGCTCTCTATAACGATCCTTCTGTACCTTATTCTCCAAACTCTACTCTCTGGAAAAGTACTACTGCACCCCTTCTCCAAACTCTGCTCTTCGTAACAGGCCTTCTACACCCCAGTCTCCGAACTCTTTTCCCTATAACAATCCTTCTGCACCCCAGTTTCCAATCTCTGCTCTCTACAACGATCCTTCTGCACCCCAGTCTCCAACCACTGCTCTCTGCAACAGTCCTTCTGCACCCCAGTCTCCAACATGTGCTCTCTGCAATAGTCCTTCTGCACCTCAGTCTGAAAACTCTGTTCTCTGCAACGATCTTTCTGCACCCTAGTCTCCAACCTCTGCTCTCTGTAACAGTCCTGCTGCACCTTTGTCTACAACCTCTTCTCTCTGTAAGATCCTTGAGCAAACTTGTCTAAAAACTCTGCTCTCCGTAACAGTTCTTCTGCACCCCAGTCTCCATCCTCGGCTCTTGGTAGCAGTCCTTTTGCACCTCAGTGTCCAAACTCTGCTCTCAACAACGATTCTTCTACACGTCAGTCTCCAAACTCTACTCTTTGTAACAGTTCTTCTGCACCCCAGTCTCAAACCTTTTCTGTCTGCAACGATCCTTCTGCACCCCAGTCTCCAAACTCTGCTCTCTCTAACAGTCCTTCTAAACCTCAGTCTCCAACATCTTCTCTCTGTAACAGTCCTTCTGCACCTCAGTCTTCAACTTCTGTTCTCTGCAAAAGTCCTCCTATACCCCATTCTCTAACCTCTGTTCTCTGCAACAGTCCTTCTAAACCACAGGTTCCAACATCTGCTCTTTGCAATAGTCCTTCTATACCCTAGTCTCCAACGTATGCTCTTTGTAATGGTCCTTCTGTACTGCAGTCTCCAAACTCTGCTCTCTCTAGCGGTCCTTCTGCAGCCTAGTCTCCAACCTCTTCTCTCTGTATCAGTACTTCTGCACCCCAGTCTTCAAACTCTGCTTTCTGCAACATTCCTTCTGCACCTCAGTCTCCAACTTCTGCTCTTTCCGACAGTTCTTCTGCACCCCAGTCTTCCACATCTGCTATCTGCAACAGTCCTTCTGCATCCCAGTCTCCAACATCTGCTCTCTGTAACAATCCTTCTGCACCTCAACCTCTACTCTCTGTAACAGTCGTTCTGCACCTCAGTATCCAACCTCTGCTCTGTGTAAGATCTTTCTGTAACCCAGTCTCCAAACTCTTCCCTCTGTAACAGTCCTTCTGCACCCTTTCTCTAAACTCTTCTCTCTGTAACAGGCCTTCTGCACCCCAGTCTTCAACCTCTGTTCTCTGTAACAGTCCTTCTGCACTCTAGTCTCAAACCTGTGCTCTCTAGACCGATCTTTATTCACCCCAGTCTCCAACGACTACTCTCTGCAACATTCCTTCTGCACCCGTGTCTTCAAAAACTGCTCTCTGCAACAGTCTTTCTGCACCTCAGTCTGAAAACTCTGTGATCTGCAATGATCCTTCTGCATTCCAGTCTCCAAACTCTGCTCTCTTTAAATGTCCTGCTGCACCTCAGTCTCTAAACTCTGCTCTCCTTAAGATGCTTCTGCAACCCTGTCTCCAAACTCTGCTCTCTGTAACACTCCTTCTGCACCCCAGTCTCCAACCTCTGTTCTCTGTAGCAGGCCTTTTGAACCCAAATCTAAAACCGCTACTCTCTGTAACATTCCTTCTGCACCTCACTCTACAACCTCTGCTCTCTACAACAGTCTACTGCACCTCAGTATCCAAGCTCTGGTCTCTGCAACGATCTTTCTGCACCTCAGTCTCTGAGCTCTGCTCTCTGTAACAGACCTTCTGCACTCCAGTCTCCAACCTCTGCTCTCTGCAACAGTCCATTTCCACCCCAGTCTTTAACCTCTGCTCTCTGTAAGATCCATCTGAACCCTAATATCCAACCTCTGCTCTCTGTAGCAGTCTTTCTGCACCCCAGTCTCCAAACGCTGCTCTTTGTAACATTCCTTCTGCACCTCAGTCTCCAACCTCTGCTCTCTGCAACAGCCCAGATGCACTCCAGTCTACAAAATCTGCTCTCTGCGACAGTCCTTCTACACCCTAGTTTCCAGCCTCTGCTCTCTGCAACAGTCCTTCTGCATACCAGTCACCAACCTCTGCTCTCTTCAACAGTCCTTCTCTACCCCAGTATCCAAACTCTGCGCTCTGTAACAGTTTTTATATACCGCAGTCTCCAAACTCTGGTCTCTGTAACGTTTCTTCTGCACCCCAATTTGCAACCTCTAGTTATTGTAACAATGTTTCCGCACCTCAGTCTCCAAACTCTGCTCTCTGTAGCAGGCCTTCTGCACCCCAGTCATCAAAATCTGCTCTCTTCAAAGATCCTTCTGCACGCAGTCTCCAACCTCTGCTCTATGCAATGAACCTACTGCACCACAGTCTTTAACCTCTGATCTCTGCAACAGTCCTTCTGCAAAACAGTCTGCAACCTCTGCTCTCTGTAACAATCCTTCCACACCCCAGTCTCCATACTCTGCTCTCTGTAAGAGTCTTTCTGCAAATCACATTACAACCTCTGCTCTCTGCAACAGTTCTTTTGCACCTCATGTCCAACCTCTACTCTCTGCAACAGTCCTTCTGAACCCCAGTCTCCAAACTCTCCTCTCTGCAACGATCCTTCTGGACAACAGTCTCTAACCTCTGCTCTCTGTAACAAACCTTCTGCACCACAGTCTCCAAACTCTGCTCTCTGTAAGATCCTTCTGCACTCCAGTTTCAAAACTCTGCTCTCTGTAACATTTCTTCTCCACCCCAGTCTTTAACCTCTGCCTTCTGCAAGTGTCCTGCGGCACCCCGGTCTCCAACCTCTGTCCTCTGTAACAGTCCTTGTGCTCCCCAGTCTCCAACCTGTGCTCTCTCTAACAGTCTTTCAGCACCCCAGTCTCCAAACTCTGCTTTCTGGTTCAGTCCTTTTGAACCTCAGTCTCAAACCTCTGCTCTCTGTATCTATCTTTCTGAACTTCAGTCTCCAACCTGTGCTCTCTGTAACATTCCTTCTGCACCCCAGTCTCCAACCTCTGCTCTCTGTAACAGTTTTTCTATACCGCAGTCTCCAAAGTCTGTTCTCTGTAACGGTCCTTCTGCACCCCAATTTCCAACCTCTGCTTTCTGTAACAGTCCTTTTGCAACTCAGTCTCCAAACTCTGCTCTCTGTAACAGTGCTTCTACACCTCAGTCTTCAAACTCTGCTCTCTGTAACAGTCCTACTGAACCTCAGTCTGACAACTCTGCTCTCTTCACGATTTTTCTGCACCCCAGTCTCCAAACACTGCTCTCTGCAACGACCCTTCTGCACCCTATTCTCCCATCTCTGCTCTCTGTAACAGTCCTTCAGCACCTCAGTCTCCCAACTCTGCTCTCTGTAAGTTTCTTCTGCAAAACAGTCTTTAAATTCTGCACTATGTAACAGTCCTTCTGCACAACAGTCTCCAACCTCTGCTCTCTGTAACACACATTCTGCACCCCAGTCTTCAACCTCTTCTCTCTGCAATGATTCTTCTCCACCCGAGTCTCCAACATCTGATCGCTGCAACACTCCTTTTGAACCCCAGTCTCCAAACTCTGCTCTCTGTAAGATCCATCTGAACCCCAGTCTCCAAACTCTACACTCTGTACCAGTCTTTCTGCACCCCAGTCTCCAAACTCTGTTCTTGCTATCAGTCCTTCTGCACCTCAGTCTCCAACCTATGCTCTGTGTAACAGTCCTTCTGCACCCCAGTTTCTACAATCTGCTTTCTTGAACGATCTTTCTGGAACCCAGTCTTCAATGTCTGCTCTTTGCAACAGTCCTTCTGCACCACAGCCTCCAACCTCTGCTCTCTGCCAGATCTTTCTGCACTCCAGTTTCCAAACTTTGCTCTCTGTAACATTCCTTCTCCACCACAGTCTCCAACCTCTGTCCTCTGCAACAGTTTTTCTGCTCCTCAGACTCCGAGATCTGCTCTCTGTAACAGTCCTTCTGTACCGCAGTCTCCAACCTCTGCTCTTTGTAACGATCTTTCTACACCCCAGTTTCCATCTCTGCTTTCTGTATCAGTCTGTCTGAAACCCAGTCTCCAAACTCTGTTCTATGTATCTATCCTTCTGCACCTCAGTCTCTAACCTGTGCTCTATGTAAGAGTCCTTCTGCACCCCAGTCTCCTACCTCTGCTCTCGGTAACAGACCTATACAGAAGTCTCCAACCTCAGCTCTGTAATGGTCCTTCTGCAGCCCAATTTTTAAATTCTGCTTTCTGTATCAGTCCTTCTGCACCTGAGTCTCCAAACTCTCCTCTCTGTAACATTCCTTCTACACCTCAGTCTCTAACCTCTGCTCTCTGTAACAGTCCACCTGCACCTCAGTCTCCAAACTCTGTTCTCTGTAAAATCCTTCAGCAACCCAGTCTCCAAACACTGCTCTGTATAACAGTCCTTCTGCACCCAGTCTCCAAACTTTCCTCTCTGTAACTGGCCTTCTGCACGCCAGTCTCTAAACTCTGATCTATGCAACAATCCTTCTGCACACCAGTGTCCAAACTCTGCTCTCTTCAATGATCCTACTGCACCCAAGTCTCCAAACTCTGATGTCTACAATACTCCTTCTGATCCTCAGTCTTCAAATTATGCTCTCTGTAAGATACTTCTGCACCCCTTTCTTCTAGCTCTGCTCTATTTAACAGGACTTCTGCACCTCAGTCTCCAATCTCTGCTCTTTGCAACAGTCCTTCTGCACCACAGTCTCCAAACTCTGCTCTCAGTAAGATCCTTCTGCACTCCAGTTTCCAAATTCTTCTCTCTGTAACATTCCTTCTTCACCCCAGTATTTAACCTCTGCTTTCTTCAAGTATCCTGCGGCACCCCAGTCTCAAACTCTATCCTCTGCAACAGTCCTTCTGCTCCCCAGTCTCCAACATCTGCTCTCTGTAATGGTCCTTTTCACCCCAGTCTCAAACCTCTGCTCTCTGTATCTATCCTTCTGCACCTCAGTCTCCAACCTGTGCTCTCTGTAAAATTCCTTCTGCACCCCAGTCTCCAAACTCTGCTCTCTATAACAGTTTTTCTATACCGCAGTCTCCAAACTCTGGTCTCTGAAACGGTCCTTCTGCACCTCAATTTCCAAACTCTGCTTTCTGTAACAGTCCTTCTGCACCTCATCCTCCAAAATCTGCTCTCTGTTACAGTCCTTCTACACCTCAGTCTCCAACCTCTGGTCTCTGTAACAGTCCTTCTGCACCTCAGTCTAACAAATCTGCTCTCTGCACGATTCTTCTGCACCGCAGTCTTCAAACACTGCTCTGTGTAACAGTCCACCTGCACCTCAGTCTCCAACCTCTCCTCTCTGTAACAGGCCTTCTTCAAGCCAGTCTCCATACTCTTATATCTGTAGCAGGCCTTCTACACACCAGTCTCCAAAATCTGCACTCTGCAACAATCCTTCTGTACCTCAGTCTCCAACATCAGCTCTCTGCAATGATCCAAATGCACCCCACTCTCCAACCTCTGATCTCTGCAACAGTCCTTCTTCACCTCAGTCTCCAAATTCTGCTCTCCGTAAGATGCTTCTGCACCCCAGTCTCCAACCTCTATTCTCTGTAACGGTCTTTCTGCACCTCAGTCTCCAACCCCTGCTATCTGTTACAGTTTTTCTATACCACAGTCTCTAAACTCTGGGCTCTCTTACGGTCCTTTTTCACCCCAATTTCCAACCTCTGCTTTCTGTAACAGTCCTTCTGCACCTCAGTCTCCATATTCTGCTCTCTGTAACAGTCCATCTGCACCTCAGTATGACACCTCTGCTCTCTGCACAATCCTTCTGCACCCCAGTCTCGAACCACTGCTCTCTGTAACAGTCCACCTTCACCTAAGTCTCCAAACTCTGCTCTCTGTAAGATCCTTCAGGAACTCAGTCTCCAAACTCTGCTCTCTATAACAGTCCTTCTGCACCCCAGTCTCCAACCTCTTCTCTCTGTAACAGGCCTTCTGCACACCAGTCTCAAAACACTGCTCTCTGTAGCAGGCCTTCTGCACCCCAGTCTCAGACCTCTGCTCTCTGCAACGATCCTTCTGCACCCCAGTCTCCAACTTCTGATCTCTGCAATAATCCTACTGCACCCAGTCTCCAAACTCTGATCTCTGCAACAGTCCTTCTGCAACTCAGTCTCCAACTTCTGCTCTCTGTAAGATCCTTCTGCACCCCTGTCTCCAAGCTCTGCTTATTTCAACGATCATTCTGCACCCCAGTGTCCAACCTCTGCTCTGTGCAACAAGATTTTGCACCTCAGTCTCCAACCTCTGCTCTCTGCAACAGTCCTTCTGCACCCCAGTCTCCAACTTCTGCTCTCTCTAAGAGTCCTTCTGAAAAACAGTCTTTAACCTCTGCTATCTGCAACATTCCTTCTGAAGCCCAGTCTCAATCCTCTGCTCTCTTCAACAGTCCTTCTGCACCCCAGTCTCCAACCTCTACTCTCTGCAACAGTCCCTCTGCACCCAAGTCTCCAAACTCTGCTCTCTATAACAATCCTTCTGCACCTCAGTCTCCAACCTCTACTCTCTGTAACAGTCCTTCTGCACTTCACTCTCCAACCTCTTCTCTCTGTAGAATCATTCTAAAACCCAGTCTCAAAACTCTGCTCTCTTTATCTATCCTTCTGCACCTCAGTCTCCAACCTCTGCTCTCTGTAACAGTCCATCTGCACCTCAGTCTGACACCTCTGCTCTCTGCACGATCCTTCTGCACCCCAGTCTTCAGGCACTACTCTCTGTAACAATCCACCTTCACCTTAATCTCCAACCTTTGTTCTCTGTAAGATCCTTCAGTAACCCAGTCTCCAAACTCTGCTCTCTATAACAGTCGTTCTGCACCTCAGTATCCAACCTCTTCTCTCGGTAACAGGCCTTCTGGACGCAAGTCTCCCAACTCTGCTCTCTGTAGCAGGCCTTTTGCACCCCAGTCTCCATAATGTGCTCTCTGCAATGATCCTTCTGCACCCCAGTGTCCAACATCTGATCTCTGCAACAGTCCATCTGCACCTCAGTCTCCAAATTCTGCTCTCTGTAAGATGCTTCTGCATTCCTGTATCCAACCTCTACTGTCTGTAACAGTCCTTCTGCACCCGAGTCTCCAACCTCTGCTCTCTGTAACAGGACTTCCGCACCTCAGTCTCAAACCTCTGCTCTCTGCAACAGTCCTTTTTCACCCTAGTCTAAAACCTCTTCTCTCTACAACAGTCCTTCTGCATACTAGTTACCAACAACTGCTCTCTGCGACAGTCCTTCTGCACCTCAGTCTCCCAACTCTGCTCTCTGTAAGATCCTTCTGCAACCCAGTCTTTAAATTCTGCACTTTGTACATTTCCTTCTGCACCACAGTCTCCAAATTCTACTCTCTGTAACAGGACTTCTGCAACTCAGTCTCCAACCTCTGCTCTCTGTAACAGGCTTTCTGCACCCCAGTCTTCAACTTCTTCCCTCTGAAACGATTCTTCTCCAACCCAGTCTCCAACATCTGCTGTCTGCAACAGTCGTTTTGAACCCCAGTCTCCAAACTCTGCTCTCTGTAAGATCCATCTGAACCACAGTCTCCAACCTATGCTCTCTGCAACATTCATTCTACACCCAAGTCTTCAAACTCTGCTTTCTGTAACAGTCCTTCTGCACCCCAGTCTCTAAAATCTGCTCTCTGCAACATTTCTTCTGCACCCCAGTCTTCAACATCTGCTCTCTGCAACACTCCTTCTGCACCCTAGTCTCCAAACTCCGCTATCTGCAAGGATCCTTCTGGACTCCAGTCTCCAACCTCTGCTCTCAGCAACAGTCCTTCTGTACCTCAGTCTCCAACCTCTGCTCTCTCCAAAGTCCTTCTGCACCCCATTCTACAACTTCTGCTCTCTGAAACAGTCTTTCTGAACAAGAGTATCCACCATCTGCTCTCTGAAAAAGTTTTTGTGTACCCTAGTCTCCAACCTCTGCTCTCTATAACAGTCCTTCTGTACTGCAGTCTCCAACTTCTGCTCTCTGCAACGAACATTCTGCACACCAGTCTCCAAAATCTGCTCTCTACAAAAGTCCTTCTGCACCTCAGTCTGAAAATTTTTCTCTCTGCAACAATCCTTCTGCACTCAAGACTTCAACATCTGTTCTCTGTAACAGTCCTTCTGAACCTCAGTCTCCAAACTCTGCTTTATATAAGATCCTTCTGCAACACAGTCTCCAAAATTTGGTCCCTGTAACAGTCCTTCAACACCTCAGTCTCCAACATCTGCTCTCTGTAACAATCGATCTACACCTCAGTCTGAAACCCCTTCTCTCTACAGGATCATTCTGAACCCCAGTCTCCAAAAACTGCTCTCTGTAACAGTCCTCCTTCACCTCAGTCTCTAAACTCTGCTCTCTGTAAGATACTTTTGCCACCCAGTCTCCTAACTCTGCTCTCTATAACAGTCCTTCTACACGCCAGTCTTCTACCTCTGCTCTCTTTAACAGGCCTTCGGCACCCCAGTCTCCAAACTCTGCTCTCTGTAACAGGCCTTCTGCACCCCAGTCTTCAAACACTTCTCTCTGCATCGATCATTCTACACCTCAGTCTCCAACATCTGCTCTCTTTAAGATCCTTCTGCAACCCAGTCTCCCAACTCTGCCCTCTCTAAAAGTCCTTCTGCACAACTTCTTTCAACTCTCCTCTCTGTAACAGGCCTTTTTCACCACAGTCTCCAAAGTCTTTTCTTTATAAGAAGTCTTCTACACTCCAGTCTCCAACCTCTGCTCTCTGCAACAGTCCTTCTGCACCCCAGTCTCCAACATGTGGTATCTGCAAGAGTCCTTCTGCACCTCAGTCTTATAATGCTGTTCTCTGCTACGATCCTTTTGTACCTCAGTCTCCAACCTCTACTCTCTGTAATAGTCCTTCTGCACCTGGGTCCCCAACATCTGCTTTCTGTTAGATCATTCTTCAACCAGTCTCCAAACTCTGTGATCTGTAACAGTCATTCTAGAGCCCTTCTCCACACTCTTCTCTCTGTTATAGTCTCCAAACTCTGCTCTCTGCAACTATCCTTCTGAACCCCAGTCTTTAACGTCTCCTCTCCTCAACAGTCCTTCTGCATCTCAGTCTCCAGATTCTGCTCTCTGCAACAGTTCTTCTACACCCCAGTCTTCAACCTCTGCTCTGTGTTACAGTCCTTCTGCACCCCAGTCTCAAACCTCTGCTCTCTGTAACAATTCTTCTGCACCCCAGTCTCTAAACTCTGCTCTCCGTAACAGTCTTTCTGCACCATATTCTCCAACCTCTGCTCTCTGTTACAGTCTTTCCATACCGCAGTCTCCAACCTGTGCTCTCTGTAAAGGTCCCTCTACCCCAATTTCCAACCTCTGCTTTCTGTAACAGTCCTTCTGCACCTCAGTCACCAAACTCTGCTTTCTGTAACATTCCTGATGCACCTCAGTCTCCAACCTCTGCTCTCTTTTACAGTCCTTCTGCACCTTAGTCTGAAACCTCTGCTCTCTGCACGATCCTTCTGCACCTCAGTCTCCAATCACTGCTCTCTGTAATATTAATCCTGCCCCACAGTCACCAACCACTGCTCTCTGTAAGATCCTTCTGCAACCCAGCCTCAAAACTCTGCTCTCTATAACAGTCCTTCTGCAACCCAGTCTCCAACCTCTGCTCTCTGTTGCAGGCCTTATGCACCTCAGTCTCCAAACTCTGCTCTCTTAAACAGTTCTTCTGCACGCCAGTCTGCAAACTCTGCTCTCTGTAACTGTCCTTCTGCACCCAAGTCTCACACCTCTGCTTTCTGTATCATAATTCTTCACCGGAGTCTCCAACATCTGCTCTGTGTAACAGTCCTTCTGCATCTCAGTCTCCAACCTCTGCTTTCCGCAACATTCCTTCTGCACCCAAGTCTCCAACCTGTGCTCTCTGTAACAGTCCTTGTGAACACCAGTCTCCTACCTCTGCTCTCTATAACGATTCTTCTGCAGCCCAGTCTCCACCTATGCTCTCTGCAACAATTCTTCTGCAAATCAGTCTACATACTCTGCTCTCTGTAACAGTCCTTCTGCACCCCTGCTTCAAACATTTGCTCTCTGCAACATTTCTTCTACACCCAGGTCTCCAAACTGTGCTCTCTGTAACTATCCTTCTGCACCTCAGTCTGAAAACGCTGCTCTCTGCAACAATTCTTCTGCACCCCAGTCTGTAACCTCTGCTCTTGTAACACTCCTTCTGCACCTCTGTCCCCAAAAGGCACTCTGTAAGATCCTTCTGCAACCCTGTCTCAAAACTGTGCTATCTGTAAGAGTCCTTCTACAACCCAGTTTCCAACCTCTGCTCTCTGCAACAGTCCTACTGCACCCCAGTCTCCAACCACTATTCTCTGTAAGATCCTTCTGCACCACAATCCCCAACCTCTGCTCTCTGTATCAGTCCTTCTGCACAAATATCTCCAACCTCTACTCTCTACAACAGTTCTTCTGCACCCCTGTCTCCAACCTCTGCTCTCTGCAACATTTCTTCTACACTCAGAACTCCAAAATGCGTTATCTGTAACTGTCATTCTGCACCCCAGTCTACAACCTCTGCTCTCTGTAACGATCCTTCTGCCCCTGAGTCTCCAAACTCTGCTCTCTGAAACGATCCTTCTGCACCTCAGTTTCCAACCTCTGCTCTCTGCAGCGATCCTTCTGCACCCCAGTCTCCAACCTGTGGTCTCTGTAACTGTCCTTCTTATCCCAGTCTCCAACCCATTTTCCAACCTCTGCTCTCTGCAATAATTCTTCTGCACCTCAGTTTCCACCCTCTGCTCTCTGCAACGATCTTTCTGTACCCCAGTCTCCAACATCTGCTCTCTGTAACGATTTTTCTGCACCTCAGTCTTCAAACTCTTCTCTCTGTACCAACCTTTGTGTACCTCAGTCTCCAACCTCTGCTCTCTATAACAGTTTTTCTGTACCTCAGTAACCAACATCTGCTCTCTGTAACAGGCCTTATGCACCCCAGTCTCCAAACTCTGCTCTCTGTAAAAGTTCTTCTGCACCCGAGTCTCGAACCTCTGCTCTCTGTAACAGTCCTTCTGCAACCGAGTCTCCAAACTCTGCTCTCTGTAACAATCCTTCTGCACCCCAGTCTCCAACCTCTGCTCTTTGTGCAGTTCTTCTGCACCACAATCTCCAACCTCTGCTCTCTGTAACGGAACTTCTGGAACCCAGTCTCAAACATCTGCTCTCTGCAACGATCCTTCTTCTACCCATTCTCCAAACTCTGCTCTCTGTAACAGTCTTTTTGTATTGCAGTCTTCAACCTCTTCTCTTTGTAATGGTCCTTCTGCTCACCAATTGCCAACCTATGGTTTCTGTAACAGTGGTTCTACTTCTCAGATTCCAAACTCTGCTCTCTGTAAAAGTCCTTCTCCGCCTCATTCTGAAACCTCTGCTCTCTGCAAGGATCCTTCTGCACCCCAGTCTTCAAACTGTGCTATCTGCAACAGTTTTTCTGCACCCCAGTCTCCAAACTCTGCTCTCTGTAACAGGCCTTCTGCACCCTAGTCTCCAAACTCTGCTCTCTGTAACAGTCCTTCTGCACCTGAGGATCCTACATCTGCTCTCTATAACAGTCCTTCTGCACCTCAGTCTGAAAACTCTGCTCTCTGCAAAAATCCTTCTGCACCCGAGTTTCCAAACTTATCTCTCTGTAACAGTCCTTCTGAACCTCAGTTTCCATACTGCTCTCTGTAAGATCCTTCTGCAACCCAGTCTCGAAATTGTGCTATCTGTAACAGTCCTTCTGCACCCCAGTCTCCAATGTCTGCTCTCTGTAACAGGCCTTCTGCACCCCGGTCTCGATTCTCTGCTCTCTGTAACAGGCCTACTGCACCCCAGTCTCCAACCTATTCTCTATGCAAGGATCCTTCCTCACCTCAGTCTCCAATCTCTGCTCTCTGCAACAGTCCTTCTGTACCACAGTCTCAAACCTCTGATTTCTGTATCAGTCTTTCTGCACAACAGTGTTCAACCTCTGCTGTCTGTAACAGTCCTTCTGAACCTCTGTCTCCAACCTCTGCTCTCTGCAACCTTAATTCTGCACCCCATTCTCTAACCTTTTTTCTCTCCAACAGTCCTTCTGAACCAAAGTCTCTAACATCTGCTCTCTGCAACAGTCCTTATTACCCTAGTCTTTCAACTCTGCTGTCTGTACCAGTCCTTCTGTACTGCAGTCTCCAATCTCTCCTCTCTGTAACCTTAATTCTGCACCCCAGTCTCCAACCTCTTCTTTCTGTATAAGTACTTCTGCACTCCAGTCTCCAACCTCTGATCTCTGTAACATTCTTACTGCACCTCAGTCTCCAACTTCTGCTCTATGCGACAGTTCTTCTGCAGCCCAGTCTTTAACCTCTACTCTCTGCAACAGTTCTTCTACTCCACAGTCTGCAACATCTGCTCTCTCTAACAGTCCTCCTGTATTGCAGTCTCTAAACTTTGCTTTCTGTAATGGTCCTTTTACACACCAGACTCCAACCTCTGTTTCTGTATCAGTCCTTCTGCTCCCTAGTCTCCAACATCTACTCTCTGTGACAGTCATTCTGCTCCTCAGTCTCCAAACTCTTCTCTCTGCAACAGTCGTTCTGCACCCAAGTCTCCAACACCTGCTACCTGCAACAGTCCTTCTACACTCCAGGCTCCAACCTCTGCTCCCTGCAATGATCCTTCTGCACCTCAGTCTGCAACGTCTACTGTCTGTAACATGCCCTCTGCACCTGAGTCTTCCAACTCTGATCTCTGTAAGATCCTTCTGCAACCCAGTCTCCAAACTCTGCCCTCTTCGACGATCCTTCTGCACCCAATTTCCAAACCCTGCTCTTTCTAACAGTCCAGTTGCACCTCAGTCTCCAAACTCTGCTCTCTGTAAGATGCTTCTGCAACCCTGTCTCAAAACTCTGCTCTCTGTAACAGTCCTTCTGAACTCAGTCTCCAACTTCTGCTCTCTGCAACAGTCCTTCTAAACCCCAGTCTCCAACCTCTGCTCTCTGCAACAGTCCTTCTGCACCCAGTCTAAAACATCTGTTCTCTGCAACAGTCCTTCTGCACCTCAGTCTAAAAACTCTGCTCTCTGCAATGATCCTTATACACCCCAGTCTCCAAACTCTGCTTTCTGTAACAGTCTTTCTGCACGTCATTCTCCAACCTCTGCTATCTGTAACAGTCTTTCTGCACCCCCGTCACCAACCTCTGCTCTCTGTAATATCCTTCTGCACCCAGGTTTCCAAACACTGCTCTCTGTGACAGTCCTTCTGGTACCCAGTCTCCAACCTCTGCTCTCTTGAACAGTCCTTCTGCTCCCCAGTCTCTATGCCCTGCTCTCTGTAACAGTCCTTCTCTACTGCAGTCTCCAACCTGTGCTCTCTCTAACTGTCGTTCTGTAGCGCAGTCTCCAAACTCTGCTCTCTGAAACTGTCCTTCTGCACCTCAGTCTGAAAACGCTGTTCTCTGCAATGATCTTTCTGCACCCCAGTCTCCAAACTCTCCTCTCTGTAATACTCCTGTTGCAACTCAGTCTCTAAATTCTGCCCTGTGTAACAGTCCTCCTGCACCCCTTCTATAAACTCTCTTCTCTGTAACAGTCCTTCTGCACACCAGTCTCAATACTCTGCTCTCTACAACGATCCTTCCCCACCCCAGTTTCCATCCTCTGCTCTCTGCAACAGTCCTTCTCCACACCAGTCTCCAACCTCTGCTCTCTGTAACAGTCCTCCAGTAGTGCAGTATCCAAAATCTTTTCTCTGGTCTCTGTAACAGGCCTTCTCCACCCCATTCTTTAACCTCTGCTCTCTGTAACAGTCCTGCTGTACCTCAGTCGCCAACCTCTGCTCTCTGTAAGATCTTTCTGCAAACCTATCTCCAAACCCTGCTTTCTGTAAGAGTCCTTCTGCACCCCAGTCTCCAACCTCTGCTTTCTGTGACAGGCCTTTTGCACCTTATTCTCCAAC